>NC_142519.1:32498214-32755714 GCF_964205215.1 Stylophora pistillata | reverse complement strand
ACAAGCGTTCCTCTGAAAATCCAACCCGGTATTGTTATATTTTTAGTTTAAGTGGTGTTTACTGGTGATTTAAATCCAATATCAGAAAAAAGCGAGGTTTGATTTCCAAATGTAATGCGGAATAAATATCAAAAGCGAAATTCAGTTCAAAGCTGAAGCCCAAAGCCCGACAAAACAACAATATCAACACATCATTTACAATGAACTAATTTGATAAACGAAAAACAGCCCAGTTTCTTCAAATTCACACAAGCTCTCATTTTAAATACCCATGAATATATGCGACTGGTTGCTTTGCAAGTGCTGATTACTCCATGCCAACCTGCGCTGTGGGAAAAAGTTTTATCGGTACGAAGTAAGAGAAAACCTTTATTGAAGTCGCATTTCGAAATTTTTGTCAATTTCCTATTTACTATGATCTCAAAACTCAGGGAATGGCACGTTAAAGAATTTTCAGGAGGAGATGCCCTCAGAGCTCCCCAGAGGCTGACGGCTATACCGCTCTCAAAACTTCCCTTTTTACTTTATAAAAGTGCTCAACTCATTCCTTCACGAAGGTACGGTGGCAGGGGGGAGGGGGATGATCTCTGTATCCCTTCCCATTTCACCTCGGGGTCCAGGTTGAGACAGGGGAGAAGGGGGGCAAATAAGATTTTTCTTCTAATCTCTCGGTCATAGTCTATACTATTCATCTAAATTCATTCGTATTAAAAGTTAATAATTCAACAACATGATATCCTATGTACAGTCAACTCTCGCTTAAGCGATCACCCTTGGTACAGGAAAAACATCTCCATTAAAAGAGATGCAACCACCAAAGGAGGTGGTCGTTTAAGAGAAAAATCAGAAAAAAAGCAAAACACAAAAAATGACTTGATCGAAGAATCATCACTATTTCTAACCTCGACAGCACACACGGTTTCATGTGTAGAAGAACAAGTTTAGTTGAAATTAAAAAGCGATTAAAAAAAAAAAAAAAACAGGATGATTTCGAGATTCATTGCAAGAAATTGCTCTTGATCCACTAAGTGACTGAGTCAAACCAATCACCAACTGAAAATCGACAACTGCACTCCAAAACAGCAGGGCATAAAGGTCTACAAATTCAATTCTTGAGACGAACGATCATTCCTTGAAACGCAAGTCCATGCATATGTTTCTATGACAACCATCAGCCGGATTATCTGCCAAGCAATCGGTAAACCTAACTCCCTTCAAAGTGAAGGTGCGGCAAATATACGCTGATGATATGTGACAACAACGAACACAACAGCGTACACGAGCAGAGAGCAACGAGATAACATATTGCATCAAGAAAAGTTCAAATAAGAGAAACTGTTGTGACGAGGAATTTTTTCACACCTAGACCTTGAAGAATCTCGCCCATAAGTAGCAATCAACGAAATTACTTTCACTTCATCAGTCGAAATTTCCTCAAAATTTCCTACACTTCCGTCAGCTTAAACCATCACATTACAAAATGGTATTTGATGCAAGCAGCTAAAGGCTGGGCAGGAGAAATGGGAAGGCCAAGAATTTCAGGGAAAATTGATTTCGATACCTGCTTTAAGTTACTTTCGCCGTAATTTCCACGAAGATTTCGTCTGACCAAGACAACGCTTCAAAGGCGCTACGATGCTGTTAGTCACGAAAGACCACCACGAAGATCAATGAACCCTACTCCCTAGCTTTGTACACTTTTCACTTTTTAAATTGTTCACTTCATATTTCCGGAAGCAAGAAAACTCTTTCTCCACCGTCGACACCAATTCCAAATAAGTCTTTCAACGACTCTCAACAGGTACAAGTCATCTATTATTCAAAAGAAACATTTTGCTGGAAGCAAAATGCCGCGAGCCAACCACAGTTTAGAACTGACATATTAATAAAAAACCTTTATATCGAAGAAGTCTATTGCGGTTGCGAACCTACATGACTTTCAGTGTTCGTAAAAGGGGTCGAAGGTGATCGAATACGAAAGCAATTCAACGAACTGCAGTATCAATTCCTTTGTAAATAAACTCTTTCTGCAAAAGTAAGTGATCTTCTTTTTCACACTTTGAACGTCCGACTTGAGCCTTCACAACACGGTTAGCCACTGTTCTCGAAGCCGGAGCAAAATCTAAAGTAAACATTTTCAAGTACGGCGTAAGTTTGAGAATACCTAACTTGAAAGAACTTTAAACGAAGTGTCATCAATTTCTAGTCTGAGCTTTATTACTGAAGACTGATACTTTTTATTCGTTCGACGGCCTTTGTCGACCAACGAAAAACACCTGACTGACCGCTTTCTTTAAATGAGGACGCAAGCTAAAGAGAAAATCCTCTATCAATTGAATTATTAAAATTAAGTTGCCTCAACATTCTCAATTTCATTGTTAAACTCTCTTCCACTGTAAAGATACGCCCATATATCATGTCCAACTGTTTCAACTTAAGCTGCTGTCCAACTCCTCACATAAATAGCCGTAACCAAACTTTCGCTATCACATATCGTGCATCACGTGACGGACAAATCGTATATTTCACACACATTTTCCTCCGCAGTAGTTTGAGTTGAATGTCTTTGTATTACGAAAGTTAAATTAAACATAAATTACTGAGGACGCAATCTGTCACGAGGGTAAAAAAAAAAAACCAGAATTCAAGGAAAGATGAAATACACGTTGATCAAAACCTGAAAACCAAACGCAACACTGTAAAAATTATCAAACTGTACGTACTCAAAAAACTTTTTTTTTCTCTATCGAGGGGCAAGATCTCGAAACGTTCTTTCTATTTTGTTGCGGTTTGCCATTTTTGGCTTTCCACCGGGGGAGTCAAGTTTCTTAGCAATTGCAAGCTAAAGCTAACAAAGGACAAGAACCCATCTTAAAATTTCTCGCTGAAAATAATAAACTTGTGACCTTGTCTTCCCTTTACAACAAGACAAATCTGTTTCAAATACGTCCTTGAACCGAGATACACACCATACGCTTTTCATCGAAAGTAATATCTACTTAAACCTTACTCAAATCTTTCCATCAAAAATCTTGTTGGACACATTACATCTTTCTCATAAGGTGCAAAATGGTAAAAACTCATTTAAATGGAAACAAAACAGTAATATGCTTAATGAAAAGGTTCTTACGTTTAAGATGTTTGGACACGAGCCATGAAATAGAGAAATCAACGATAAACCCTCTATATAGAAAAAAGTGACAGCAAAAAAAAGTTTTCCTCACCCTTTCTTTGAAATTTCTTTCCTTCCTCTAAACAAAGTTCCTACCTAAAATAATTTGAGCGGAAAGATGCAACTTTGATCGTCTATCACGTGAACTATTGGGGAGGTTTGGTTGTAAAACTCGCCTTCACCCGTTACATCCGCTTTTCCCGGTTCGAACATTTGAGAGGTATGATAATTACATGAGTTGTAGGCGAGTGCAATAAAACTCTTCAAAGTGGAACCCTTGATTCACATATACCAACTTGCTGTAGAGACAAAGGTGTTTTAAAGGAAATATGACACTCTTAAATTACTGAATTAAGTGATCCATTCAAGCAACACGTTTCAATTCCCTGCTAATAAAGACAATAACGACTTCACTTCCCACACTTTTTAAAACCGTTTTTGTGAAAAACTGTGGACTGATGGTGTAGTCTCATTGTCTGGGAGAGAGAAGACCTAAAAAGGATTGTTCATGTTAGCAATGATGGACATTCCCATAACCTGAGCCTCATCCATAACCAGAGTCAAGTACCTTCACACAGATCATGACTTCCCCTCAGGTTCTCGAAACAACAGTCACTAAAACAGACAACAGTACTTTCCAGGGTAACCTCACCTGGAAGATCAGATGACATGATCAACTGTTTCTCCTGGTTTCAAACCACTGGCTTAATAACTATGATTACAAAAGCAGAACCCTTAGGGTAACCTATTTCTGCCGTGAAAAAACATAGAGAAATCCATAATCCAGGAACCAACTTCAAAAGCCTGTTTTTAAAGAGGTGTGCTCATTAACCCTTTAAATCCTAATATCAGTATACATATTCTCCATACTGTTCTCTATACATTTCCTAAGGTGCTGAAAAGGAGACTTGTTTAACATTCAAGAGCTTCTTAGTTGGTGATCATTTCCTTTATTCTCATGACCTTGATGTGTGATTCAGGAGTGACGTAATATGGAGAAATTAGATTCTAGTGGCTCTTAGGAGTTATGGGTTATGAAATAAATAGATAATCATTTCAAGAGTCAACTGTGTTGTGATAAGCTAAGATAGTAATGACATGAAAAAATTTCAAAAATGGTTCCAGTATTACCAATTTGCGAGTTGGTTTAAAATAATTTCAAAAGGATTAGCACTTCATAAATTTACAAGGCATAGTCAGATCATCCAAGAGCTACTTTGCAAACAAGATAAGAGAATGCATGTGATAATAGCTTGCACAAGATTAAAGATGCAACTCAGTTTAACTTAGTATGTTCCACACCAAACAATGCTGATGGGATCCTTTTAATATAAGACAAACACCAGCTAAGTAGAAATTCTTCTTATCTTTACTATCAATTCTACATTTTTCCTCGTATTTTTCAACCCTAGATTAGCCATAAACCCTAAAAGCAGTGATATACCCAGGGCTGGGTCGAATTTCTTAATCTCTTTGCAAGTTGCTTAAGCAAATGTTAGCATCAAGATTTATTCCTTAATCATGTTTTTACTGAAAACAGGGAGGAGTACTGCATTCTTGTTGATAAATGGATTTTTGCCCAGTAAATGACAGAGTCAGTTAAATTGGCATGTCACAGGTGCTTTGGCTTTATAAACTTAGCACCAGTAACTGTATTAACTGAGTGAAATTATAAATGGATTCTAGTGTTTGGGATTTTAAAATGTGGCCATTGGCTTCATTAATGGGTGAATGCATGAACAAGGGTATTTCACAAGAAATCATATGTCTGTTTTGCCAGGCAATAAAAAGTGGTGGTAATAACAAGTGACTGTATTACTGAGGTAGCTGCAACACAAGGTTCCACTTAACAGATCAGCTAGGGTGTATTGAATCTTAAATCAACATTTCACATGCAGCCTTCCAAGACCTGATACAACAATCACAAATACATGTAATTATTTGTAACAAAAATGAAAATTATAATTCCACAATCTCAGAGGGTCAAGAATTTCTCGTTTAACAAGTACAATGCACAAAAAGTTGATACATTCCAGAACTCTACCATAATCAACGTAACCATCTTTCAAAACACAAGATGCTCGAAACGAACGTGTACCACGAAATAATAATTATCTGATCGAGGTAAAATTTTGCAAACAATTAGGTCAGGAGGGTGATATTTGAAGGGTTCATTCCGACACAATAATTGACTCATCAACCCGTTTATAAGCGAAATCCGCTACCTCGGTGGTCAGTCGAGATTACATCTTACAGAGCAGAACGTATTTGAGTAAAATACGTAAAGAAAACTGATTCAATTAATTTCAACAGGACTTTGATAATTGTGATCCAGTAAATCTTAAGCGGACTCCGATTATTGTGTTCCCATCCCAAGGTCTCGCGTAACTATCTAGAGAACGATTCAAAATAAAAACTGAGAATGTTTACTCACCCAGGGTAATTCCTTCCTCCTTGATTCGTCCCTTTAATACTAATGCCAAGGCATCTTCTGAACCTCTCTCTGGTAGGGAGGCACGAAAAAATGCATTAAAATCCCTGAGATATAAAACATAATGAGCACAGAAAGCGCCGGGGACGCTTTCTGTGCATCAGTTATCAATTAAGATAACTAATAACGTTCAAAACTAGTTGAAATATCCCCGGAAGAGGGAGTTCTGAGGTAATAGCATCGGCTTCCCACCTATTGCCAGCCAAATTCCACTAAATTTCGCCTGATTTTCTATACAAAGAAAAAAAAAGCCAAGGCTAAAATAATAATAACTGGAAATGCTTTAAACCCTTGGGTATGTACGCAGAACTAACTAAAAACTCGCTCAATTTGATCCAAGATGAACAGGGTCTAAAATCATTATTCGTTGTTTCAGACACATTCCCTTCACAAAGAGAGAGCATCCATCTTAAACTCAACCAACATGGATCACAAAGCTGCAAGGATTTTAGATTTTAAATAGAACAGAAGACGTTCGAAACTGCTTCGGCCTAAGAAACAAAAGAAAATAACAAACCTCACCGCTCTTGCTCCCTCTGTGACGCTGTCACGAGTTTTTCAATCCTTTTGAAATTGAGCCCGCAGTTCAAGTAAACATAAAGCGGTAGTGATGCAAACATAGTAATTTACCCAAGTACTCCCAGGCCTCCCAGGTACTCCTTTGACAGAGCGGTTCTTCTGCACGGATCTCAAAATTTCCGTCTAGAAATGCTAGTAACAAATCAAGCATTACAAAACAGACATAAAACAGTTATGAAAATTAAAAAAAAGCTTTGCCCTCTTCCCAGCCGCGGGAACCATGGGCCGGTTATTCTTTTTATGCTTCCTGTTTTTCAGTGTGCGAGGATAAAGTAAGTTGAAGGAAATACAGTACTTCTCATATAATTTTTTTTTACTAAAATATACTCAGTTGAACATAGTACAGATTAAGAGCTATGATCAAAAACAAGTGTTATTCAGAATGTTTACAAATTTGAATTCACCCCGCCGCGCCGGCCGCCATCACTTCGACTCCACCCCCAAACCCACCTCAGAAGGACCCTCAGAAGGACCCTCAGAAGAAGACTGTGCAGCATAATTTGTCACGTGATCAAATGGTAACCCGATCACAACATATTTCATATTCGTTTAGGCTGCCATATTGTTTTACTGTTTTGAAATTGTCTTGAGGGCCGAGGGAGAGAAACCTGGGAGATCGTGGCTGTTTTGGAATGCTACCGAGACCTTTATATTTCCCAAACCACAGTAGTCATTCAAGGCGACGATCCAGGAATCGTCGGAGTTCACGTCGCCCAAAACCAGAATACGAACGCAACATCTTTTCCGCATTTTTTGCTCTCGCATCGGCTGTGCTTCTTGCAATCGCTGAGGCAGAACCGAAATGGCTTCACATCGTCAGTGGAAAGTGCGCAGGAAAGTACATTGGCTTGTACAAAGTCATTGCATATAAACACCCCGAAGAATTGAGTAAGTTTGAAGTGAAGCCTCAGGAAAACTTGACAAAGTTATTTTGGAAACCCTTTCCAAGAGGTCATAAGCTTGAACGAAGTCGATCAAAATTGCTACTTCCTCATTTGCTTATTCTTACATCCTTGATCTCTAGTATTATTTTCAAAAACCTATTTTATATCCGATCAGTTATCACAACTGTCTCCACTCATTTTTCTTCAACCGCTGAAATATATAATGCAAGTTAAGCTGCTGAATTGATTAACAATGATTCGATGACCACTTCAATCGCTGCGGGGACGACTGAAATTTTTTTCCTAGCGACCCGTCCTTTTGTCATCCACCAGAAGAAATATTAATGCTAAAAATCAATTCTTTGATTATTACTCTGTTAAATTCAAAATTTTGAATATTTGTTTGATCACAGTCTTATTTAGATATAAATCAACGAAGCTAATTCCAGTTATTTTGGCATGTTATCTCAAATATTTTGATAAGATATGTTCAGATATTTAATTAGTTAATGGAAGATTTTTGGTCGAACAGTAAGAACATTATTTGAGCGGTACGTTTTAAAGTATCTGATATACAACTAATTACGGCTGATCTTGAATAAACGTGTCAAGACTCAAACTTTCTCTTTGTGAGCTGCCAAGTGCAGGTTAAATTGCATATGCCAAAGCTGGTATGCTAAGTACAATGGAAAAAAGACATTGAGAATTCAAGATGTGGAAATATTTGAGCTAGATATAGTCCATGTTGGCACTCAATTAAACTTGTGTCTGCTGTGCTTTGCAAATCTAACATCAAGCATATAGTGGTACTGCAAGTTGCTGCACAACAGCCAGTTGAGGTAAATCTGTTGCCTCTGTACTGATGCTGTGGCAGTCATTTATACTTGTGTCTTGTGCCCCATGTTGTATATTGTTAAGAGCATTGGACTCCAACAAATATCACCACAAAAAGAGCATTCTTGTCCTAAGGCTCTTCTTTTATGAAAATGGTTATTTAAATCATTTATACTTGAGTTGCAGAAGGTGAGAATACAATTGTCATAATCAGAGCATGTGATTGCAAGTATACACACATATAAAGCATGATTTAAAAGGAATTTTGTGATCTAAATTTAGTCTTTCAACTTGAAGAAAAGTAACCAATTATTTTAAAATGAATGTTTGTGGTTAGCTTACTTACTGAAAAGGGACTCTGAAAGTTCTTAACTGTTTCAAGCTACCTCATTTGCAGTAAATTTTGCATTCTTATCCTTTAAGAAAACAGTGCTAGAATTTTTCACTTTTACTTACTTGTTTTAGATCTTTACCTCTGGTTTGATGGGAATTTTTGTTTTGGTATCAGTTATCAGTTTCTTTTAATTTTGGGTAAAAGATGTTCCTAGTTTCTGATTTTACAATGATGCTTGTAAAATTTTAACATGTGCTATCACCCCTGTAATGTTTGTACATATAAATGGAGAGGATTGAATTCTTGGTTTCTCAGCAGTTTTCCAAAGGGGATGTAGTGTGTTTGGTGCAGTTTCAGTCCTCTGTTATATTTAGAATCTTTTATTGTTTTTCACAGCTTCATACTGTTATACAAGCACCATTGTACTTCTCTTACGACTGGTTGTTGCCCTGAGTTGTGTGGGAATTGTGTTTAGCATGTTTGCCTGTTTGCTGGATTTGTGTGGCACATTAAACAGATGTCTTAGAGTAGTCAAGGATTATTCTATTGGAAACGTAGTTACAGGTAGGAATCACTGCCTTGTGTTGCTAATTAAGAAAGTGTTACTGTTCAGTTGAAATGTGTGGTGTTATTTATCTGATGATAGACTTCCAAACAAACTAATGCACAGTATTCTTATCATAATTTTCTTCTTGATGTCAAGGTAAGGAAATACTTGATGTCTTGAAGACATTAAAACTTTGGTGTATGGTTTCTGTTGTTCTTTGTGTATCCTTGTTTATTTGAAAATATTTTTAAAGTATTGACAATGCCGTTAATCACAGTCATGACTATTAATTACAATAGTGAAGATGAAGTAAAAATTGACAATTCATGATATCATGCAAAAACCAAATTCAGGAATTGTTTTATTACACATTCTTTAGTGCCCCTGAGATGAAAATTGACCATTTTATTTTTGCCTAAATTGTTTACACAATGTCGAATTGAGTCAAGTTAAGACCCTTTTTACCATTAAAAACTCAAAACAAACCTTCGATGACCAATTTTTACCGCTTCAAAGTCGTCCAAAAATCGTCCGCCATTGCTGAAAACATGTTCCAGCCGAGCCCGCAAAAACGTCATCATGACGTCAAAGGCTCAACAAACTTATGCTTTGCTTTGTCACAACTATCTTTGTTCGCTGCACAGAGAATCACACATATTACTTTTTTGAGAACTGTTTCGTTGTCAGTTGGGAAATGTCGACTTTTTCAGATGATGAATTGTCCCAGAAATCATCTGAAGCTTCTGTGGATAGTTTTGCACCGACAAACAATGAATTTTTGCCATGTGAATAAAGATAAACACAGAACGGCATGGACTCCACATGTTGCTTCTGTGGTCGCCTCGCTTTATTGCCTTTGAACTGTATTTTTGCTTGTCGTAAGGGATTTTCCTTTTTTGCAAGAAATGATTGGGTGATTAGTAAAAAATAGTTTTTGGCAATGGCTAATTGTGTATCGGAAGGCGGATATTGGGAGTTTGTGAAAGCCATTTCTAAGCCATCAATGTGTTTTCCCCAATGCATTTGGTCAATGATCTCATTAACTCTTTCCTACGTATTTTTCACTATTGGTGCTTTGAGAGGTTTGAAGTGAACTCTGTTGTTGAGTTGCACTTTGGCCTCTTGTTTTTTCTGTCTTATTCATGATGACTATTGTTGTGTTGCTTGGGTGAGGTTTAAAGCAGAGTTTGTTTCTACTCTTTTAGAGCCGTGACCTCATTGCGTTACAAAGTATTTTTTGCAGTCTGCAAGTGGCGTTATGACAATTTTCCAAGTAGCTCTGAAGGGCGATAGAAGACTGAACCGGTGGCATTCAGTTTGATATATGAAACAGAAGTGGTTTTTTGTTGTCTGTGAAAGGAGTAATGGAGGTGCATTCATCTTGCGAATAAATCTCGCAAAAGTTGGCCTGATTTTAAATTCGTTTGTCACGGGTGTTGGGATGAATTTGAGACCCTTTGATAGCATGCTGACTTGGCTGTCAGAATTGGTTGATAGTTTGACAGGTTTTTAAAGAAATTTTCATTTTCTCAGTTTTTTGGCTGCAAGCCTACATTTTAAAGTGTTTTTATGCTCTGTGTCTTAAGCTGTTTGTTCTGCTTTCGCTGACATTAAAGCGGGCTTTTTTTAGAATCAGAGCACGCAATTATATTTTTCATCTCTTTTGTATAAAAGTGAGCTCTTTGAGGTCAGAAATCTGAATCCTCAATTCAGTTATTTTATCATTCTTATTTACAATGTTCACCGAGTACTTTCCTTTGTGTAAGGTATTCTGCCAGAGAGTTGTTAAAGGTGGATATTGATCAGCTCATATGTAAAGGTGACAAAATCGGTGGAGGTTCGTAGACTTCGCTTTCCGGTGTCGAGATCGCACTGAAGACGGTTTTTCTTGTCCCTTCTCTTCTTGAACGGTAGGCACTGAACCCGACAGAATTCTTCACCTAGATCCTTCAAAGTACACAGATCTCTCGAAACAGTCCTCCGAGAAGTGTTCGGAGTAGATCACAAATATTTCTGTAGGATTGAAGTTTACTTGACGAGGTTGCACAAATCATATCCATTTTTCCCGCTCTTATCTATTTGCAAGGCTCCAATGCAGAGAAATACCTGCAGCATGGTCTGCACAATTACTTCAGCTTTGAATTACACATCGATGCCCAGTCATTTTTGTTTAGTTTTTGTAAGAATAGAGTAAAGCGCTCTGTTATGTTTGCTTGACATTTTGCCATGTGAGATTTTCACGTTGAGCCTTTGACTTCACTTCCTCTGAGTCCTGCGATCAACTTCCGGAACATGATCAAATAATGGTGGATGCAAAATCGTGAATTTAACAGCCCAAAAAATGATATTTCTGGTGCTCGGTCTAAACTGAAATTTGGCAGAGTTGGTGAAGGAGACACACTGAACACGAAAATGGAAAAAAATGATGTACGAAAATTTTGATCTCAGGGGCACTTTAAACAATCTGCAAAAGAAGAAACTTTTCTCTAAATTTGCAAAAGTATGAGAACACTACACTGACAAGGGGCTTGGAAACTAGACTTTGAACTTAATATAATAAATGCAATATCTGCTGCAGATAGTGCATTTATCATGCCAATTTTACATGCTATTGTATGTTGATCAAATGCTCTCAACCAATCAAATTTTTTTAATGTAAATCTAATTTATAATAAAACTCATGGGTAAACAGTAATTTTCAGTTGGTATTCAATTTCTCTGCAGTTGTGATGTGTGTTGCTACAAGCATTATTGTTTACTGGGTGACACGGATACTAGAAGAAGTTGGTGAAGAGGACCCAAATGATCCTGCCAAAGTTAAATTTGACATCAGTTTTTGTCTTGTGGTAGCTGCAGGAGGATCATCAGTACTGGCAACTGCTTTGAGTTTAGTTATGCATTGTTTTCTACATCGCATGAGAGAAAGAACTCGATCAGAGGAAGAGCTATCTCTTGACCTGATGTATTCCATGTTACCTGCAGACAGTATCTCAGATGTTCCACCTCCCGCATACTCACCCTGATCATCACAATTAGCCAACTGAGTCATACAATTATGTAGGTAGAATAATAATAACAGTTACATGTAGATAAGGAAGTGAAGTCTGAAATTCTAACAGGACATTGGTGTTAGTTTTCAATTTTTCACAAATTTTAATCACTAAGTTCAATTTTTTCATTCAAACAGCATGCGTTGTTTCCTTGGTCATCTAGTGTCTTGAACTGTACCTTATATACCTATCAATTTGAAGCTTCAAAGCCCCCCTGGGAAGGGAAGCAATTTGATACTGGAACTGTCAAGTCTTTCCAGTAGAACATTTGTTTTATCTTTTAAAATGGATTAAAGGTAAAGAGTTCACTTTTGTGAACAGATGGCTTAGAAAAAAAAGTCTCCAAGAAAGACGTGGTGGCTGATCTTGCCTTTTACTAAAAAAAATTGATCCTCAAATCAGGCACTTGGGTGGGGCATTTGAACACTATTTCAGTCTAGGGGGTGGTAATTTGAACAAACCGATCTTCAAAAGTTCAAATGCAGGGAGGCTTGCTCTGGTTGGAATGGGGAGGGGGGAATGCTGAAGCTTTAAATTGATTGATGCATCAGCAGGAGGTAAATGGTTGCAAATCTTGAAAGAAAATAAGTGTTGGTTTTTAAAGTGAAGGTCATCCAGTCTTTAAATTTTCCTGTCACTGAATGAATGGATGATTAAGAACTTTGACAGAGGTATTTGGAAAGTAAACCATTTGATTTCTGTTTGTGACCTAAAGCTGATAAAAGTCTGCTCTGACACATTTTTTGATTCCACTTCCTTAGTTTATAACATTTTGAGCAAAGTTGAAATTTGAATTGACTAGCTTTACAAGGCATAGTTTAAGAAACTTGTTACCAGACCATAGAAAATCCAGCTGATCATATTACACAAATCAAAGCAGTTTTATAATCAACGGTATCAAATACAGCCTTCCCAGTGTGTGCTACAATTAGGGTTATGGTTAAATGTGATAAAACTGGTGGGTTGGAAAATCCAGTGGGAAACGATTGGTATCATATAAAAAAATTCAAAAACATTTCTGCAGAAAACTCATTAAGTGATTAGCAGCTTACTATGAAATGGCAAACTTGCAATTTTTATATATTTTTGGTGAGCAAAAAAGGTGGAACTCACTAAAATGAACAGTCGTATAACAGCTCCAATTTCTTGTGATTCCTTGTATTGAAGCTGGGATTCTAATGGACAGGATAATTAAATACACTGAAAAGGACACAAATGTGACAAATATTTGTAGAAAATGTGAAGCCATTTATTATTCAAGAAAGACAAGGTGTACAGATGTAGTATTTAGTGAATTTTTGAGACAGTTTGTGTATTCATAGTTTGCAAATGAATTAGACCCAGGATCACAAGATCGTTTAGGTGGTTAAGTTAATTTTTATTTCTCATAAATTTAACAAGTGCTTATGAACTAGCTTTTGCATTGCAGTGGGCATCCGAATGTTAATCTTGAAAACATTCTTATTAAGCATTTAGAGAATGGTTGGTCACACATTGCTGATTTTTGAATTTGCATGGTGTCTAAACCAAACTTCTTTGTCATTTTCTGGATCATAGGTACCTGTACCTTGCATGTGGCTTAACATGAGTAGACTGCTGGCTAGAGGGGGCAAAAATTTGAGGATGTGTTAGGTATCTTGGTTTTATCACCTAATTATGAAAGTATTTATGTCATGATGGGTGACCCACTATTCTGTCTTTCAGTGATCCTCTAGTTATGTGAGCTTTTTGGCTTCCCTTGTTGAATTGTTGTCTCTTTTTCTGGCATTACATTTCATTCCAGTTCAGGTTTTTCTGGTTTTAGGTTTGTTCAACTCTGGTGCATTGTATCTTCACAAGGCTTTGCCAGTTAAAACCTTCTTACACATCTTCCAACAATTTTGTGGTTGACCAGGATCTGTAAGGTAGAAACAAACACACTCAGAAAACACAGTATTTTTCCTTATTTCTGGTCATTTGTTCTCAGCTCCCAATAAGTGTAACTCCTATTAGCTTCAACCTTCCTTTACATTTTCAAGAGCTAAAGTCATTTTGTTTATGGAGAGTATTATTTCTGACCTTTTTGTATTGCTGTTAGAAAGCTTTTGGCTTATGCGAAGTAAACATGCAGCTAGCTTGTACAGTATTTTCAGTTCATGACAAGTTCTTGGTGTTCAAGAAAGTGATGTTTGTTTGCATGCTACAAAATTATTTTTGTATGAAAAGAAGACTCCTATCTTAGTATTTTCTGAAGTTTGCAGATCAAGTATAGGAAAAATCTGTAATTTTTTTTAAAGTTACAGGAATGAAAAAATGGAGATGCAGTCCATGATAAGGAAAAAAATTCCTTTCTGAAAACAAGACACTTTGATGACAATGTCTTCTGTAATAAATTGTAATTTGTAGTACTAGCATGCTATTGCAGTGCTTATGACATACATATTTCTGTACATAGCTCAATAAAAATAAACTGGCACCTTTTTCATTCAAATTAAGTTTATTGTAATTTCCTGGGTGATATTACTTTCATTAGTCCCTGAATTTAGAGTAAGTTAAAAACTTTGTTCAAACTTGTCAAAGGGCTGAGATAGATAGGTGCTTATGGTTTAATTTGTAACCAAGTGGCCCCCACCAAGCCAAGCTGGAGCTTACCATGGTTTCTGGGTCCTAGCATGAAGCCACGAGGAATATAACTACTCCCTCCCTGGGTGGGATGCTAGTTCATCCTAACATTACCCACCTGTATTTCATCAAGTTTCCCTGACAATTTGTTAGTACCCTTTTGTACTCCTGGGTGGAATAAGGCATTGTGAGGGTAAGGTATTTTGCCCAAGAACACAACACGTATTGATCCAGCCAGGTCTTAAAACCTGGACCTCTCAACAAAGAGTCATTTCCATCCACAACTTCTGTCCACATTTGATCCACCCCAAAACCTTATTTACAGTCCTTCACATGAATGAGCTAAAAAAAATTAATGATATTACAAAGTGAAGTGGTTCGAAAATTATGACCAGAGAATTGATTTTAAGCACAATATAGCTTGTCAAAACTAACAAACAAGCTATAATTTTCAACATTCAATGAAAAGAAGGAAAAAATAGTTTCCTCCTCCTCCCAAGGGAATGAAAGGAAAGATGACCGTTTTGGGAGGGGAAGGGGTGGTAACAGATGAGTTGAGAGAAGAGGAGATCTGGAAAAGAATTTCCCAACGAGGGCGCATATGGCGCGTTACATACAAAGTGCGATAGCTTACATCATAGTTGGATACATACAACATTCAAAGGACACGACGTACCCATGATCTATGATATGGCTCGTCTCAAAGATTACGACTGCATCGGCTTTGATCTTGATCACACGTTCATTCAGTACAGACTTGATAATCTTTATCCGGTAAGTCATCGAGTTGATAGTCGAATGAGGTACTCGATTTGTATGGGTCTCAACTAGCTTGGCTTCAAGTACTTATTGTATATTTAGTTGACAACTAAGACAGTCCTCTTGTTGTAGATGATATACAGTTGTTTTGCGCAAGTCTTAGTGAAAGAAAAGGGGTACGATTGTAGCTTGCTGGAGGATAACTTTGAAGATTTCAAGGATTTCTGGTACGTGTTAGATCGCAATGGCCTTCCATTTGTAACTTACGCCTGTGATTTAAAAAACATAAACGCGTATAAACTGAGTATTTCATTATCACAAATATGGCGAAGCGTTGATGAAAAGAAAACCGCGGTCAGATGTACGTCCTCGTGTCTCCGACTTCTTTTTGTTTCGGTAGTGGTAGTGGGTCGGTGAGTACCGACTACCGACTACCGAAACAAACGACACCGCAACCCCTACGACTACAGCAACCATACCGTACATAAAAGGTATGTCTGAAAACATCTCGCGCATCTTACTACCCTTCAATATCCGCGTCGCCCACAAACCCATCACCACACTACGTCACTTACTAACCAACGTTAAAGACAAAGACGAACCGAGGAACAGACAGGGAACGATTTATAAGATCAATTGTTCCGACTGCCAAGCCTCCTACATCGGTGAGACTGGCAGAAACCTCACAACAAGACTGACTGAACACAGACGGGCGACGAGGAAAGGTGATGTCAGCAATCACATTGCTGAACACCATCGACTTACCAACCACAACATTGACTGGGACTCTGCGCAATGCCTAACCTACAGCACTGACTATTTTCAACGACTGACTCTGGAAAGCTGGTTTACTAACTTAGAACAGACTCCCCTAAACAGATGTCAACAACTACCCGCCCCATACAAACGACTCATTCACGACATAAACATCACAAACGACCGAAAAAGAACAACCTAGCTTTACCAACAGACCGAAACAGACCAATCACGAACGACTTACGTCACTTGAGTCTTACAGCCAATAACATCACGGCAAAACCAACCGATCATTTCACACGAACTGGAATAAGAACATTCTACTGACAACAATCACTCACTTGACTCTGATGATGACTTCCGCACAGGTTGTCGAAACGTCAGTCACTGCCACCGACAACAGTCCTTCTCAGGACTACACTCACCCGGACGATCAGACTACACCTTCACATGTTACCCCCGGGTTCAAACCATTTACTGCAAGGTTTCTCTGCTTCTTATATTGATTCCAGTTGTCATCAGTAGCATTTCTCTTAAATTTCCTGAAAAGTATGTTATGCCTGGAGATTGCAGAAGAGATTTCGGGAGTAATCCAGGGCAGTTGATCGCCTCTGATGTATTTCTTTTTGAAAGGCAAATGCTGATCAACAATGGTACCGTAATAAACAGACGATGCCAGTGCTCATAAATATCATCAGTGTCATCATATATGTAGGCTGAATCCCAGGGGATCTTGCCAAGATCCGCTACATAACTATCTCTATCGAATCCCTTCATACTCTGGTATTCAATGACTTTTGGTGGAGGTCGAGCAATTTTCTGCTTACGAATAGTGTAGATCAAGTCATGGTCACTGAGGCCTAGTTTCATTGTTCCACTTAAAGCAAAACGTTCCGGGTTACTAGTAAGGATGAGATCAATCAGTGACATAGAGCAGTTAGTTGTGCGAGTAGGTTCAGTAATTGTATTAGTCATACAAAAACAGTTACAAAACTCAGACAGGTGAGGATCTGGTTCAGAATTTCCAGCAGCAAGCATGTTAAAATTCAAATCACCAATGATGAGCAGCTCATTTCTGATGTTGTACAAAGTTTCAGCAGTAGAATATAATGATGGAAGAAAATCACTTGGCTTGTTTATAGTTGGAGACCTGTAGCATACTAGGACAATGAATCTTGAGTTGTTATGGCCCTTTACTTCGATACATATAGACTCCATACCTGATGGTTCCAGTTTTGATCTCCTATATGCAGACACACTGTTCTTGATGTACAGCAACAGGCCACCACCTCCCTTTTTCCAATCCCGCCTCAGCATCCTATAATGTGGGTGTTGCAGGAGAGAGTTATTATATGTAGAGTCTAGCTTGGTTTCCGAGATGGCGAGGATGTGAAATAGGCCTTCATTTAGTAATAATTTAACTTCATCAATCTTGTTCCAGATGCTATTAATGTTTAGGTGGGCGATAGACATGTTGTACTTATAATAGGACAGAATGTTCGTCTTGTAATTGGCTATTTCATCCACTTGAGGTTCGTCCATAGAGTCCAGGAAGGAATCAATAGAGGTATTAATCGTAGAGTTCAATGTTGTATTTGAGAATGGAAGAACTGATGATAAGCAGGGTGGACAGATCCAGCTAAAGTCATCCATCTGTTGGAATTCTCTGTACTGCTTTGGAGTAACATCACCACACTTCATGTGGCACCATGAGTCGCAGTGGTCACGGCTCAACGCTCGATGGTTTCGAGCAACAGTTTTGAGGCAAACAGTGCACTTTTCGGGTCCTAGATTAACACTGATTTCACCACTAACAATCAGACGAATTAGGTGAAAACTGCAGTTCGAATTTGAGTGGTAGTTGACTCTTAAAGCAAAGTATCCTTTACCCCGAGGGAAGGATCCAAGATGGCGAACATGCTTCCAAAGGCAGGCTTACTTATTCAGTGATGGCATTCCTCCTGTGTCGCCAACAGATTTTGACCTGGTGTGTTTTGGACCATTCCAAAAGCCTTTCAGTGTATTTTCACTCACATACGATAAAGTAAGCGCTAGAAAAATAAAAAATAGTCGGGAGCAAGGACAAGCTCGACTTCGCGCCATGCTGACCGCTAAGTCAAGGTTGTAGTCATTTCTCCATTTACCACAATCTGTATTGGATGGAAAAACTGTCTGAAGGATAAATATGCAAATTTTTCTTCAGGTATCTGTTTAAGACAAGTTTCCTTGTGCTTGCAGAAAGGGTGTTGACAAGAAAGGCATACTAATTGTTGCTCAGTCACGCATGCGGCCTTCTCACTAAGACTGCTGCTTGACTTGTAGACCAAAGGAATCTAAAGGAAGTGGGTTGTTCAAAATTGACTGAGTTTGCTATCTGTTTCTTTATATTTCTACTGTTTGTCTTTCTTGTGGACTCTCATAGGGTGGTCTACTTGTGTAGTTGACTGACAGATCACCAAGGGTTGATTGACAGTCAGCTGATAATCAGTGGATAATTGACTAATAAATGTTAGCTTTTGTCTTGGTTGAGATATGAGCTGATTGCTGGGATGTTAAGACATCCCATTACTGTCCGTCAGTGAGTATTGTTGGTGACCGGCCAACTATCTGTCAACGATACACTGTCACCCATTGACTGTCCAACTATCAACCGATATACCTGTGTCAGTGCCTTAGTCTTACAGTCTTGAAAATGTAACAAAATTGCTTTGCAAGATGCATGGCAGTCTAATCAAGTAGACAACTCTTGTGAGTTTTGTTTCTCTTCGGGAGAAATTATTGCACCAGTATTTAAAGGAAATATGTTACACGCAGTTGAATTCTGTTCACTTATTTTTGTCTGAATAAGTTTTGACTTGATGTAATAATAAACTATATTGTATGTGGTATAATTACCAATTTTGGATTTACTGGGAGAAGAAGGGTTGCTCCTCTACTCTACCTCCCAAAATAAACCCTATCAATGCAGCCATCTGTTTCTATTTTCCTTGGTAGGAGAATGGAAACTGTTCTCGGCAACAAAAACAAGGACATTCATGTACCATAATAGTCTCCCAAAATCTAAATTTCCAGCATTATCTTTTATGTTGTATCCAACCTGTACCAGCTGGTACTTTTGAAGTAAATATGAATATTATTGTGTTTATGTAATGAAGTTCAGCTCAAGAAAGTGTCTGACAAGAACTAAAGGATTAACAGCTCCAATAATATTTTGATTAAAAATTACATTAGTTACATATGTTTTACTCTTTCCATCAGGTTTTCTACTTGTTCCCTTTTATCAGGAATCTCTCAACAATTAAATGATTCTTGAAAAGTGATGTCTGTCATTCTCAACCTAATGGTATCTTTCTTTGGCAACTGACCTCAGAGTATGTTGTGTACTGGTAAATTAAAGTTGGATTACAGTCTGCTTATTAATAAGTAGACTTGTAATGAAACATATCATTTAACTACCAACATGGTTGGCTGTATTTCATCAATTTTTCAGCTTGAAAGGTTTGGTCCTGGATACCATAAAGGGAAATATTTTAAAACTTGGAGTAGATGGCATTATTTTAAGGTGGGTAAGAGTTACAGTAATGTTCTTAACTATATGAGACAAAATTAATGTATGAAATGGGATTAGTGAAATGTGATGCAAACATGTTAGTGACATATATGTATCACTGGCCACTAGAACAAGTTTTAGAATACATTATGATGCGACTCTAAAAAGATGTTATATTAATCAATGTTTCTTTATCTCAGGGCTTCACATGGTACTCAGCAGTTAACAAGGAAAGAGATTACTGATTATTATGGGGAAGAACAAATATGGCCAAAGTTTAGCAACCTGAAAGAAAATCCTATTCAGCATTGTATGTTAAAATGTGTATCAATCTTGTTTTTAATGAAACCAATTGGTAAAATTGCTGTACTAGCTACCAGAAGGATCAAATATAAGTCTTTGGTTGCACTATAATTACTGTGTGGAGAAATAGTTTGCCTCTTGTCAGAATGAACTGTAGTCTGTCACTTTCTCCTGATTGCATTTGGGCTCACTAGCCAGTAATGGTTAAACAAACTCACAAAAACATGACTTTGTATGTGCATAATTTACCAAGAGATTTGTTTTTAGCACTGCCCATTATCTCATGCAGTGAACAACATAAAACAGAACATACCTCTAGGGGCTTAGAGTCTGAGAAATATCCATATTTAAATCAACATTTGCTGACTCAAATTTTTGACGGGAAATTAAAAATGAAATGGAAAAGACTGAAAACAAAGTGTGTACGTGTAATCTCAGGTATGTGATATATATTCGAGCAAAATGTAAGTTTTAGTGCTCTGACCCTCACAAGATTATAGAGTTTTAATTTTCAGAGTGTTGGGCTATGAACACTATGAGTGATAGTTCATTGGTACAAAATGTCGCTAATTTGTAGATAGCAGGAAAGTATGAATGACAGTCAATGTCAAAAGTGTGGGAATTCAATACTCCCTTATATTATATCAATTCCTCACATGTATAGTGTTCATATTTTGATATTAATCTTTTACCATCTAAGATTGACTGCATGGGATCTAATTTCTCCTTATAGCATCACTGCTATATCAAACTTCAAGGTCATGAGAAAAAAGAAAAAGATCACCAACTTATTTAAAATGGGAAGCTTTTGATTATTTAACAATTTGTCTTTGTCAGTACCATAGGAAATGTCAAGGATTGGAGAATATGAATAAAGATTGTCAGTGCAGTTCTGTAGTTTTTAAAGAGTAGAAATCTTAGCAATCAGTGTCTTCCAAAAATACTAATTTATTAACTTGAGTCATTTCTTTTCAGCCAACATATTCAGAGTGTTTGAAAATTACTTTGATCTTCCAGTGATGGTTATATGCGCTCGTATCGTTGACACAATTGACAAAAAGGTAAATTAGATTTTGTTAATATTTAAGAAATCTATTAATATATTTTATTAGCATTAATAGAGTTGTCTTTAGAACCACATGCATACTCTAAAAATTCACTTTGTGTTGATGAACATGTTAAGTACCTGTTTAGCCTGGCAAAGAGGGACAGTTTGAATCACCCCTCTGATGAAGGAAACATTCCAAGTTGTGATGTTCAGAATGTCAATGTTCAGACTTATACAGAGCAGTGTTGTTAAAGAAATGGTATCCTAATAAACAAGATATTTGTGGATGGTATTACAGTCAAAGGCTGGAAAAAAGACTTATTATTTGTTTAAAAACCTTATCGGTTTCAAGTTTAAAAAGACTACTGCAAAGAATTAGAACCATTATACAGCAGCCTGACTCTGAAATGTCATATGTTATAGGTTCTTATATGGTGATGTTTTTTTATTCAACTCTTTTCTAGTTAAAAACAAGGGTCAAGTGCTACCTCTCATGTTTGATATATTACAGAGTCAAACTAAATTATTTGTACATTTGATTATCATTTTGTAAATTTTATTGTTTTCACAGTTTACCAAAAGCATATTTAATTATTTAAATGTTTGTAAAATGTTGATCATTTTGTCTCTTTTTCAACACTCAGTTTAATTTGACATTGAAAGTGATATGTGACATTATCTTTATTTACTAGTCTCCATTTCTCTTCTGTTAGTTTGGAAAACCAAAAGAGTATAGTTTTTGGCCTGATATAATATCCTCTTTACGGATAATTTTTAATCCATCATCATTTAAAATTGGTGAGTTATTTCAATGAATTACTATTTTTAAGATCGAGGTACTCAACCCATGAATAAATAATTGCTATGTATAATTATTATCTAGTGGCCTGCATCTTT
Source organism: Stylophora pistillata (assembly GCF_964205215.1). Classification (NCBI taxonomy): domain Eukaryota; kingdom Metazoa; phylum Cnidaria; class Anthozoa; order Scleractinia; family Pocilloporidae; genus Stylophora; species Stylophora pistillata. The sequence continues at coordinate 32,733,909 of NC_142519.1, read as the reverse complement.
TGCCACAAAGTTACTTTAATGAACTAGTGAATTGAAAGCAATTCATTAGGATAGACCTGTTTTTGGTTGAAACTTATACCTGTAGGTGATCACGCAGAAGGTGACTAAAAGTCAATAGTATGAAGTGTTTCAAGATTTCAGTAAATACCCTTGTGTCAACAGTTTTGCGGAACTAAATTTCTTCATAGCAACATTTTATTGTCACAAATACCCCAAAGGAAGGATTGTGTAAAATAATCCTTTAACTCCCAAGATCTGAATGTTAATTCTCCCCTCTAGCTGCCACACATTTCATTGTAAACTAGTTGTGAGAATTTGGTGCTAAATCAAGATAACAACTTCTACCTGATAAGTTTTAGTATTCTCATCATCTGTTTGCTGGATAATGTATGAATATTTAAGGGAGAAGTTACATGTTAATCACTTAAGAGAGTTTAAGGGTTAAAGTTGTGGTCATTCAGAGACATCTGAATTTGTTCTCCTTTCTTTTCAGACAAACAAGAACAGTACTTTTACAACCTGAAGAGAGATATATCCAAGTTTGTAAAACCTTCAACCCAGAAAATTATTAACTGGATCAAGTCAATGAAAGAGACACAACAAACAGTGTTCCTTCTTACAAATTCAGACATAGATTATACAAATCTCCTTATGAATTATGCAGTAGGGTAAGTGGATCAAAAACAGTTTGCCAAAATTCTCAAATTATTCATTATTCTAATTTATACTCCATTGGCTCTGACAGATTTTAACAAAAGTATGCCATTTGATTTGTGCTGTATGTGGCTAAGAACTGAGCCAATTTTTAGAAAATAATTAATTTGAAAGGAAACGGGATAAATCTCACTCAAAAAATCTTTTTTTTTTTCTTTTTTCCAAGAAAATATTATCTGTCAACTTCTTTTTCAGGTGTAGAAGGCCTGTTGGTATTATGGGCATAATTGCTGGAAACCCTAGAGTCCATTGTATAAAACTGTGTTGTCTTACACTGTTTTGATACACCTTCAAGATAACAATTATAATAATTTATGAAACTGTTTGTTTTGCCTGTTGACATTTCTGATGCTTGCACATGGGGCATGGGGAGGACGCAATCTCTAATTGTATTTAATATACACCTGGTTTAGTTAACTTTTTAAATGTTTGTTTGTTTGTTTTGGGTTTATTGTACTTTGTTCCTGACAAATTAAAGTAATGTAATCAACTTAGTTTTTTCATTAGATAGTAATTTATTGCTTCAAAACAGCCTTTCCTTTTCACACTGAATTTCTCCTGTGTTGTTCTCCACTCACAACACTATTTAATCATAAATGAGAATTTATTAATTTATAAGTATAAAATTGTTCCTCTGATCTTACAAAATATTCTGTTTCAGAGAGCACTGGCCAGAGATGTTTGACATGGTTGTGTGTGCTGCAGGCAAACCAGGTTTATTTTTGTCAACATTATATATAATTATATTAGCACTGTATATTTTATCTCCAGTAAGTTGTGATTAGTTTTTTACATGTTCTTTTACTTGTCTTAGTTGTGGAGGGAAAGAGAAGTTGCTTCCATTAAGTTTTACCATTATTCTGTTACCTGAGAGTTTACTGTGTTACATTGTACAATTACAGAAGCATGTTAAATGTTTCTTTTTGTTCTTACAATGTGTTTATTATTTTATTTTTCAGTACATTAAATAATTTTTTTTTTTTTTTACTTAAAAAGGATTTTTCAAGTCAGAAGAGCCACTCGTCAAGTTCCATGAACTTGGTAAGATGTTTTCATTAATAACTTTTTTGAGTGTTTGGTTTTAACATTGAACCTTACTTGACAGACTCATAGACAGACTGGCGGTTTGAGGCCAATCAAAGCCACTTGATAGTAATTTGCATGAAACAACCATTGTTACTTGTTGCTTAAAAATGAAATGTCCAGGATTAATTCCTTTTTATTAAATTAAGTTTTATCCCAATTAAGCAACTATTTTGTTATGTTAGGTTGCTGAATGGTGATTTTGAAAATTTTGGGCTCAGGGTCTGTTTATTTTTTTTAAAAAATATCATGTTTATCCTAGTCACTGTATTGTTTCTTAATTTCTGGAACGGTGCTCTTAGATGGTGAAAAGGAAGTTTGCCCTGTTCAAGAGCTACAAGAAAACAAGATGTACAGTAAAGGCAATCACAAGGATTTAACCATATTTCTGCAAAAGCAGACAAACCAGGATAAGCCAAAGGTGATTGTAATTACTACTAACAGTAGCTGTAGTTGTACATGTACATTTAGCTTAAGCTTACTGATATCAAACTTCATAAGACAACCAAAATAACATGTTCCCAAGTTCCGAATTGAAGTAATGAAGCTCCAAAACCAGTGACCCGTGGCAGAATTATATTTAATAATGGTGCAACAAAATCTCCTCAAAGGTGCTTCTGAAGTCTCTTTCTGAAACACATCTCACTACACCGACAGTGAATTCACTTTCTATCAATCTGTGAAAACATGCTTGATTTGAAGAAAATTGTCATTGCCAATTCACTTTGTTGCAAAATTGATGACAGTTGGTATATCACCCTTTTTGTCACTCTTTTATACAACACCTATAGGTCTTGTATTTTGGAGACAGCATCAGATCAGATATGTATCCATCAGTGGTCTTTGGTGATTGGAATGTTGTCACTGTGCTAGAAGAGATGGAATCTGAAGGAATGGTTATATGTCAAGATCAGGTATTTTTTTATCCTGCTTCAGGATGCAAAAAATAGTTGCTGATTGAAAGAGTTTTTAGTTTAGGCTAGTTCTGTAATGGCTTACTGGTACATGTGATTTATAGGTTTCAAATAAATATGCATTAATTATATTTGTAGCACTCTGCCAGGTATTTCTCAGTCACCAACCTGGAAAACTAAATTTTAAGTCAGTGAATTTGACTGTTGTGGCCTGCTTCTTTGTATTGATCCTTGCCAGAAAATGCAGTGATTTCACAGAAGAGATAGGTTAGCTGATGTTCATTGCAACTAACTTTATACAGCTTAGCTTAACTCACCAATCTGTTCTGTAAAAAAGCAGTGAAGTTTTAAGTTCAACAGCTACACTTATGAGTTCTTATGGTATTGTCACTTTAACTTGTTACATTCTCAGTACAAGCCAAGGTTTCTGCCATACGTAAAACAAATTCAATAACATGTATGTACAAGTTTCAAAAGAGTGATTGTTGTTGTTTTGAAAATGTCTGCATCAGGAGAATTTTCTTGAAGATGGTCCAAATTCCAAGAAAGCAAGACTGTTAGTGCGTGTAAGTTGAATAGTAAAAGCCACTATTAAATAATATTTTTTGGCTGAAATTTGATAAAGCCTTGAACTATATTGGGTGACAAAAGTCTTAGAACGTTCTACTTTACCTTTCGAATTTTTTCTACAACTTTTATTTATCTGGCTCCCTCTCACCCACTTCAATGTTGTCTGGTGCTGACAAAGTGCTTAGACAGACAACTTGAGTTGGGGGAAAGGAGAGACTGTATGGTAAAATTATTAGAGATAAATTAAAAGATTTCAGTTTATTATGTTGATTGGAGCGTTGTTGACCGCATAATAAGGGGAGGTGTGCCATCTACTTTTGCCAGGCACTGTTACAGTAGGTGTACAGACCAGAGCAGAGTCAATAGACTTTGCTCCCTAAGAATGTTGTGAGGTACAGATGTATGACATTTCAGTGTCTGTATCCCCCAATAGGACTTGGAGATTGAAAGCTGCAAGGAAGAGGTTCTGTTGTCAAACCAGTGGGGTTCATTCTTTGTGCATGCTGATACATGTCAAGATAAAGTTACTGACTGTAAAGCAGATAGAGATCATGGCCTTGAGAAAAAATTTGGAAGGAAAGAAATGAACACTTTCTGTGGAAATTTGATACAGAAATATAGCACTTTTGTAATTCCACGGCTAGACTTCATTACAGGTTAGTGTGATTTGTGTTCTCTGCTTTTCTTTTTACATTCAGTCATACTTTGCAGACCATTTGAAACTGTTAACAGTAGTTCTAACAGAAGATGAAAAGCAAATACACATATTTCAAATTATAAACCTGAGAAAGGTAGACTAAAAATTTAACCCTTTAAATTCCAAAATACATGAACACCTAACCCTTCTGTGATATCCATACATTAACCAGCAAACTGGTTATGAGAATACTCAAACATAATAGTTGTTATCTCAATCCAACACCAAATTCTCATAACTAATTTATGAGGTTATGTGTAGCTTACCTGCAAACAATAGCTTTGTGATGATGTATGGCCAAGCTTCAAGAACACATTGTCAAATACTGCTATAATTACAATTTTTTTGTTTGTTTCCTTAGAACTGCCTCTGGACTATACATTTGAAGCCTTCAGTCCCTCAAAGGGAGGTTTCTATCCTGGAAGTCCAAAGTCACTTCATTCATGACAAAAGGATTAATGTTTCTTAACCTTTGGTATGCATGTAATTCTCAATCGTGTACTCACTCCTCATGTGTCCATTGTAGTTTCTGGCAATCTCTGCTGTTTTGGGCTTGCTTTGCCTTTACTATTTGCAATGTATGTGTAAAATGTTCATATTTCCAAATATTTAGTGGTGTAAATTGACCATATTTCAGTCCCCATACTATTCCTTATAGCATGTTCAAATTCTCAGCAGTTCCTCACTTACATAACACCGTGTCGCACAATGCTGACACTTTCATGCTCACTTCTTCTCAAGATGTGAGCTTAGGACGCCTGTGCTTTGATGTTAAGGCTGGAATCAACATAATTAAAAAATGAAAAATTATTTGACATCTTTCTGTACCAATCAGAAGTCAAAGCCAGGGATGCAAAGTGACTAAAAGTGTTCATGGTATGCGTAGGAAAAAAGGACAAATTCAAAATGAACTTGTCAATAAATGACCTATGGAGTGCACTTGTTGTCATAAATGTTGAAGGAACTTCACATACCACAACCAACACACTCCCAGGGACATACAATGACACTTACTCTTCACTGTGACTGAATTACCTCACAAGGTGTTTTATATCAATTTTTAATGCAGTTACAGCATTGTCCCAATTTTCAAATAGTGCACCATAAATAATCAGACTAGAAAAATATAATATTTGTGTCACAAGTGTAAACTTAAAGATATAATTACAACATTCTCATTTTGGATCCCACTTTACGCATAAAAGAATGTATTTTCTTGCTTGACAATAGAACTGTACTTCACTTAAATAAGAACTCTAATACACCAGCTTTGAGTAAATAAGCCACGGAGAGTGGTCACTACATGTGAAAAAGTCCTCTACAAAGTTGAAAATTACCAATTGAGGTCCTTTGAGGAAAATTCTAGAAACCTTACTTTTCAGTACCATGATGATCAATTTTTAATCCACATCCTCTAATCCTGTTTTTTCTTTATCAACCAAACTTTAATTATTATAGAAAAACTCTTTTCAAGAAATTATTAAATAAAATTATAATTTACTTTTCTTCTTAATAATTATCCCTTGTATTATGCTTAATACATAAAATAAGTCAGTGGATGAATGATGAATGTTACTAAAATTTATACTATCAAGATCAATTCAATTAGTCACTTGGCTATCTTTGTTGTCTTTCATTCTTGTCTTCAGTTCAAGCAAAGCACCAACAGCTCCAAAATAACCCTACGAACAATAATTCAAAATTAGTTACCAGAACACATGTAAACCTAAAATTAATTGAGCAAGGGTAGATTTAGGGGAGGGGAGATGGAGGTGTAAACCCCCACCCACTGAGATGACCTGCAGCTTTCTAATAATTATAACCTCACAGTTATACAAAATCTGCCAAGTATTCGCAGCAATTCACATTGTTATTTCGTATTCAAAGGCCTTGTTCTTCATTACATCATTTCTTTGTGGTGCAACCCCTCCTAAAGAAAAATCCTGGACCCATCCTGTAGAGGTTTCTTATTTTCATATTTTTCATAAAGGCAACATCAATATGCCTACCTCATGCACTAGAAATAGAGCTTTCATCATTCCTTTGGACCAATAATCCATTGCATAAGCAAGCAGCTTCATGGCTATTGTGTTACAGCGAAGGAAGTTGCCCACAAATACCACACATTCTACCTTCTGAAATTGTTATGAACAGAATTTAATATTGTGAGTCATAAGTAGTAAGGCACCCAAGAGGCTGTTCACCACCTTCACTTTGTCTCTAGATCTTATACTACTTTAAACTGTCACAGTTCAGGGGTGTAGCCAGGGGAGGGTTCCAGGGGTTCCAGAACCCCCCCACAAGAGGGCAGTTACTATTCCCCTTCTAGACCATCTAAAATCAGAGACGAAAACACACTTCAATCCTACTAACGATGCTGTCTTGTTCAGCCTCTTTAATCTTCTTCCTGAGCAGGTAGCCGTCAGGGACAGAAATCCTGACATTGGAGCAGCGCTAGAGTTTTATGAGAACGACCTTCCTTCTCCTCATGTCATTTTGATGTCGAGCTCCTGTGATGGAAGAGAAAGTGGTGCAGCACTGAGGACGCCGACCTTCCTACCAGTGCCATTCACACACTCACAACATGTGATCGAGTGTTCTTTCCTTACATCCACACCTTGATCCACATTTTGTGCACGTTGCCGATAACGTCAGCTGAATGTGAGCGCTCATTCAGTACACTCCAAGGTTAAAAACATACCTGAGGTCAACCATGTGAAGCGAGCGAGAGTCTGGGCTGGTGTTGATGAACATCAATTACCACCAAGATATAAATATTGAGGAAGTGATAAACATGTTCGCTCAACGGCAACCAAGGCGTCTTCTGTTTGCATAGTGTAAACACCAAGTCTTGTACGTACGTAATGTAAGGATTTTAGAACCGTTTTCGTTGGAACCAATTTGGAACCCTCTCCTAGAAATCCTGGCTACGCCCCTGCAGTTGGTCTATGACACAGATGATGACACTTTTTTACATTACAGCACTCACATGATTGACAGCACACATTCTTGCAATTGAACCAATGTTGTTAGTTATGGTGACAAGCATGGCTCTTGCTAAATCATTTTTGCTGACTGCAGATCTGTTCTGTTCACAGCACATCTTCCCAAAACTTGATAACACAAAATTTCACATTTAAATAAAATGATAAATAATAATTATTAATTTGTAAGTCAGACTTATCACCACTTATTGAAAACAAAATGATTTTAATTATCAACCCTTTAACTCCCAAGATCTAACAGTCAATTCTCCCCTCTGGCTGCAACATATTTCATTGTAAATTGGTTATGAGAATTTCAACAAGTGTTAACACTTTCTAAATTCTTACTCGCATAGTCTTATTCACGAGAGATATACCTGCTTGCAACTGTATCTCCTGGTAAACCAAACTTAGAATAATCCCCACCATAGATATCTCGAACCAATTTATCAACTTTTGTGCTGTCACCCTCCTCTGCCATGGAAAGAGCTTCATCAAATGACGAGCAGCCAGTTAACAAGTAACAAAGGCCAAGAAATGTTCCACCTCCAAGACTAAAGGACAAAAAGTGAAAGAAGTTAACCATAGATCTAATGGTCAAGAACAAAGTTATCTTTCATCAATAATTTACACCTAACATGCCTCTGACCAATTCTCTAATATATCAATGCTGTCCTTTAAGCCTCGATCCACTTCCCAAGATCTGATTGTTAATTCTCCCCTCCAGCTGCTACACATTTGTTTACAGTTCATCTTAGAGAATTTGGTGTTAGATCAAGATAACAACTTCTACCCAATAGGTTTGAGTATTCTGATTACCTGTTTGCTGGAAAATGTATGAATACATGTTAATCACATCTGAGAGTTTAAGGGTTAATTACTGCTGCTGCAAGTTTTAAACCAAGGGTTCTCAATAAGTGCTGGCTGCTGACTAAAAAGCTGACTTCCTTGACTTCTGAGCTGCCTCCTTTAATAACAAGTATCAGTGAACAGTAAACTGTTAAAACTAATTACAACAAGTCACTGCAGCTACAAAGAAATTCATGAATAGACAACTTTATTGAAAGCCACTTTTGCATTTTACAAAAACATATTCAACATGCTTTAATTTACATTGACTCACTAGTTCAACAGTCATCCAATCTGTACCTTCTGCATGCTTATCTAGCCAACCAACAGCCATATTTGTTTAAACATACCTCCAACACAATACATGAAATAGCATTTCAGAGCCTCTACATTTGAAAAATAATATTTTGTGAGGGAGCACGCCAAGACCCCATGAGGAAACTCTCAAAGTTTTAGTTGTCTACTCCATGTAGCTAGCCATCCACTACCTGTCAGTGACTAATTGAGAACCCTAGAGACCACAATCTTGACAACAATCTGTTGTCAATATTATACTACAGATGATAAAATAAAATTTTTAATAAATAACACAATGGTGTATAATGCAAATTTTGCATCATACACCATTGCATTATATATTATAATTTGATTTTTAAAAAATGCCATTTTGCAGGAGCTGACTGCAGTCACAGAGAAACAACATGCAGCTAATTCTAAAACTTTACCTGGTACCACTTATCCTTGAAAACTTTTCTGCAGACTCTACTGACAAAATACTGACTCCAGAACCAATGTTTACCACAAGATAGGGATAAGGATTCAAGTCAAAGTTATATGGTACTTTTTCAGACTTCTCTAAACAGTGCAGGTTGTTCCAGTAATAGCATTCATTTAGGCAGGAAGAGTTGATAAAGTGTATGCCATGAATGAGACACTCAAGTTCGTCATACTTCACAAGTTGTACACCCAGGATCTGCAAGGTTTATATGTTCAAAGAATTCAGGCTGGCTTGAAGAATAAACTCAGTGATTAATAATGAGAGCTGGAGCTTTTAATGTTAGTCGAGTGTTTCTTCTGAGAAAAATTAGAAAAGAAAAACAATTTCTTTTTGGAAAAACTGTTTTTCAACACTTAAGGGCTACACTAATGCTGCAACAAACAATTTTTTAGCTGATCAAGTTCATGTAACAGGTCAAATGTAACTTTAGCGAGTGGCTTGAATGTCTGATATTGCACAAATGAATTGGCAATGTGTCTTTCCAAATTACAATTTACAGCATCCCTGTAACCATGCCTTTGCATAATAAATTTAGTGAAGTTGTTCAGGTTAGGGTGTTAAACTTTTATGTGTGTTACTTTTTAACATTTAACTGATACGTAGAGTACCTAAGGTAGTTTTTTTATAAAAAGTAATACCTTTCTGAAAACAAAATCAAACCTAAAGAATAAGAAAGATGGCAAGTTTTGAGCTCAGTAAAGAAATTAATAGAAAGATGTTTTTGTCTAGTCACAAGTGTAAGACAGAGAAAAATTCTGAGTCCCCATTAGGAATCGAATCTTAGACCTTCGGATTCCGCACTCTTTGCTGTATGCAAAACGTGTGTCAAATAAGAACATCACCATATAGTCGCTGCGGCTCAGTGGAAGAGCACTGGAGCATAGAATCTGAAGGTCTGAGGTTCAATTTCTCATGGCGACTCGGAATTGTTAATTTTTCCTATGCTCATGACTAGACTAAAAGCATCTTTCTGTAAAAAACATACCTCTTTAAAATCCTTTTCAAATTTGAATGCTCCTCCACCTGTTGCACACACCTTGTCATTCAGGACTGATGCATTTAATTCTTCAGCAAGTAAAAGAAATTTTCCCACCACATCAGTTGAAAATCTAATGAAATGCAAATGTCCTCTTCTTCCTCCCAAAACCACATTTTCCATTGCCAACCTTTCATCTCTAGCTCCTGTTTCTCCATAATTTACATTTGACTTGATAAAATCTTGTATTGCCTCCAAGCCAACTTTGTCTTGTCCATTACAGTTTATTTGTGAATTGCAGGGCTCAAAGTACACTAATTTGACCAAGCTTCCTCCGATATCCACGCCAAAGCAGGGAAGTTGAGCTAGGGGAAAAAACATTTAATACTATATTTTTTTGACAGAGTGGCTTGTTGACTTTTTAATGTTAGAGTATATGGTCTGGTTCTATCAACAAACAGTTGATTTCTTCTTCCACTGTGCAAGGCAGTGCTCTAAGGAAAATTGAATGGAGCCCTGCAGTGCTCTGAAACTGTGAAATCCAGGGTGCCCAGCATATGCTTTGTATGAAAAAACTAAAATTGGGCACTGCTAGACCACAGCCTTGACTATGTTTCACTGATGAAAATTTATTTATTAAAATTCATAATTAAGTTCAATGCACGTGCTATTTATGTTTACTGTTGCACAAATGCTTTATTTAAATTCATATATCATAAGAAATATTGCAATGTTTGTTACATAAATCATTTAATTTAAGATGTATAATCTAGGTTTTTTCAGTTGTTCAGTTGAGTTCAACCAAGCAAACCAGTCACTTGCCAGTCACTTGGACCTTGGTTTTCTTTTCGACCAAACACACTGTGGCATAAATGGTTTCCCATCTTCAATTAGATTAAACCTTCCTAGTATCTGAGGCAAGGTTTGAAAATTTGTAAATAACACAAGGGGTTAATATCACTGGGATCTTCCCAGGTATTAGTTGGGAAATACATGTATTTAGTCCCCTGCTACAGTGTATGTTCAGACCTTGTGCTTGCAGGCAACAATATTTGATAGATTATTACTAAATAAATTAAATGTGAAGCAAGTCATATTCACTAGTGATATCAAGTAAAATTGGGATATATGGGAAAGAAATGTATCATTTGCCAGTATATCTTGCAATAAAATTAATACAAGGTCAAATATTTATACCAAGGTTGGGATAAAAAGGAAATTAGGATTCAACTAAGGTAGAAATTTTTAACTGAGCTTAATATTCATTGTAAAATTTAAAAAAAAAAACAGATACTGTTTAAGATTAAGGACAAGTGAAACTGAAATGCCACCTTTAGTGAGATGGGAAAAAAAGGCACAGTATAATACTTACAGCGTTTCCTCATAGTGTCAGACCTTCAAGAGACTTACAGTAAACAAAAGAAATATCTTACAGCTGTGGGCGAAATTAAGAGGCCATAGCAGTTTCCCTAATGCACTACCACACTAGTTTTTGCACTTGGTGTTAGGGTTAGGGTTAGGTTAGAAAATTTGAAAAAACATAATACAGTGTATGCGGTAATTTTAGCCATGACAACAAGACTCGCCTAGAATTCATAAAATATTAATTGATTTCCCTAATGAATACAAATTAATTTATTTCCTTATTACTACAAGTTTTACTCCTTTTTGAGTTAATGTTTTTGGTACTTGGTCTCCAGTATAAGAGGTTCTGATCCCATAACTTAAAAGATTTTTTTTTCTTCCATAACATTAATGGTTCCATAAGTGGGCAGCCACTTTTGCACATCAAAATATAGAGTAATAAATGCTTAGCTAAATTAACTAAAAACCTCAATTCATAAAATCTTCCCTAAGTCTACATCAATAGACCTCTCAAGTTTATATCATGGTTTATTTACCAATTTAAGCCAATGTGATAATACTCTGGAGAAGCGTTTTTCCGACTTTCGCCTTATTCCCGTTTATGTAGGCACAATTTACAAATGACAAAGCTGCGAAATTCCCCCGAGACCTGAAATGGATAAACAAAGCATGAAAGCTTAAGAGGTCTACGTTGGAAGATAGTAGAGGTACATTTATAATAGCTTATCAGCCCAGAGCTTAGAAGCCCACAGGAATTTTTAACTCGACATTCTACTTTAATACACATTTGTACACACACACACACACACACACACACACACACACACACACACACACACACACACACACACACACACACACACACACTCATATATATGCACACCTACAGTAAAATGAGGACAACAAGCCTTGGGTAAAACTTTGTTCAGTCAATGATTATGCAATTTTGACCTTGCAACTGTAGCCTATACAGTAAATTACGCTAAATCTTGAAGAAGTTTAAACAAGAGACTTGTAAGCTTATAATACAAATAACGTGTTGTCTTCGAAAGATAAATGTGATTTGTGACCAACCTTTACTCATTTCAGATCTCAGGTACTTCGTTTTGGCCTGACTTCACTTTATTCACGTCAGACACGTCACGCTCCTCAGTTGCATCGTGTCACGTTTCACATCATGAGATTTACACATGACCACATTGTAAGGTTCGAAAGTACCCCGTAAAAAAACACGCTTATTTTCCGTCATTTCAAAGGCCATAAGTCGTGTCCACTAATGACCACCTTATCATCTAAAGTCACACAACTGCTTTATCTGGGGTGACAAGTTTTAAGTGACAGTGTACAAGTGTTCGCGGCGATCATGAATGCGGCGATCATGAACCTCAGCCACAGGAACTCCACACAAACGGCGTGTGTGGTCGTTTGTTCGAAATATAAAGAGATGTATGGGAGAATATTGAAGAGTCGTAAAATCGTAAACTTATATCAAGGAATGTCTATGTTAAGGCTCAAAATAAATGTAAACCTACCTCACTTGCTGTGTATTGTCGTTTCTGTGGTTCTAAATGGCGATTTGGTAGATTTTGCGTTGACTGTTACTTTACTGTCTCCTTCTTATACACAGCAAGTGAGGTAGGTTTATATTTATTTTGAGCCTTAACATAGACATTCCTTGATATAAGTTTACGATATTACGACTCTTCAATATTCTCCCATACATTTCTTTATATTTCGATCAAACGACCAGACACGCCGCTTGTGTGGGTATCCTGTGCCTCAGCTAGAAGAGCCTGAACGACTGGGCGAGTGTATGAAGGGCTCGAACGGTCCACGGCATTACTCGAGGCAATATGTAGATTTGTGTAAGGTACACGAAATGACTAGGAGTCAATAGATGTACCCATAATTCCTGCATTCGCTGTCAAGCCACATGTAAGCAAAATGTCGACGTTTTCTCATTACAACGAGCGAGGAGTCATTCGAGATATTCAATCTCTCTCGGAAATCATTCATCTCGACCATTCGTATGCCAAGCCATGGTCAGCACATCCCGATGCATCAAAAGTACGTCCAGTTAAAACATTGTTTCTGCCCAGGGAGGATCTAGAGAACTTTCCTCTGGCAGATGACGAGGAAATCGATGTCTGTGAATCGGCTGTTTCATGTTATTCTGCCAACATCATGTATGATACTGCAAAAGCCAAGACAGTAATGGCTGAGTGTGAAAAGTTTGTGAGCACTGTGTCTAGTAAAAAGACTCCAGACACATGGGAGGAGCAAATTTCCAGGTGAGATTGTGTTGTAGAATTTGTTATTAGCTGAAAATGTCATCACGGGTGCCCAATACCGGTCGACAGCTTTGTGACAACTCTGTTTCAATCGCCAATAAACGATCGGATACATCCGCTCCGACGAAGGGCTAACGCTCGAAACGTCAGCTTTTGTAATCGTTACGGTGGTCAATTTACCATTTCAACTTTGTTGATATATCCAAATTATTTTACTAGGAAAGTGTGGTTGCTATGAAATAGATCGATAAATTGCTTAGAAAAGTGGAACAGTTAGAGAATTTACTAGGAAAGTGTCGTTGTTATGAAGTAGATCAATAAATTGCTTAGAAAAGTGGAACAGTATTTTAATGAACACATCTCTACCAGTCCGTTGTACAATGTTGTAATCAGGATTTCTTTGTATCCTTAGAATAAGAGAAATCCCAGCACTCATTTATCACTAAATTTACCAGAAAATGTTTCATGACCAATAATGCCCTTTTTGACAACCAGTTAGATCATGTTTTGCCTTCACATGTTCATGCTTGGATGCAAGGGACTGTAATAGCCATAATTCTACCATTTATTACTTTGTCCACTTCTTGACATTGGACAATTTAAAAGGTCATTCAGAATTAAATGCATTACTGGAAATATAATAGGGTTGAATTTTAATTTCTTTTTTGTTTTAACCTCATTTTCATGATGCATATGAATTAAAGAGAAGTTAACATTGAACCACAACATGATCAAACATAAAACAATTTTTTTTTCTAGAAATGGCTGGAGTGCCAAGCAGAGTGTGTTATTTGACAAAATTACAAGAGTCCTGTCAAACCTGAGACTGGCAAGATTGACCTATGAAGGAGTAAGATCTGTTTAAAGTATTGCCTCATTGGGTAAACTAACTGTTGCCAGATTAGCTTGGGAACAGGCTCTTTAGGTACTGTGGTGTGAGTGGTGAAGCTGCCCTACTGTTAAACCAATACTGTCCATTAGAACTTTAAGCATGTTTTTGCTGCTGTTTTGGTTTAGAAGACTGGGCATAAGCTTTAGAAAGGTTCATAGAAGACTTGAAAACACTAAAGTTAGGAAGGATCGGACTTCTTATCTGGAAAACATCCAAACCAATTAAATCAAAATTCCTAGTAGGGGAATTCCATAGGGAATTTTGGAATTCTCTAGGCTGAAAGAGTCAGAATTTGTTGACCTGCTGATGTAATGTCTGTTTTTACAGCTTCCCAATGAGCCTGTTATGAGACGTATAACAACAGATAAGGCAACCAAGAGAACAAGACAAATCTTAAGTGAAACAGAATGGGTGAGTTTCGTTTTCTTACAATTGGTCCCAAACTATGTCCTTTTGATATGTTATGGTCTAATATACAGACCATTTGATAGGGTGTGGGGAAAAAAGGGAAAATTATGCGGAAGTTTTCGGCAATATTATGCGGAAGAAAGTGACAATTATGTGGAAAAGATGCCAGATTCTGCGGAAATTTTTAAAACTTTATAAAGTTGTTCCCTTGGCTTTTTCCAACATATAAAATATACGTTAATGTCTTACCGAGAATTTTTGTCCTTTATGACATGTTTGACCTTTTGCTGCCATTCATGGACAGGTATGTCTTCGTTCAATGCAGTTTTTTCATAGTTTTCATTGTTGAGTTTGTCCGAAGCTTAGTAACCAGCCATTAAATTGGACGAGGAAAACTGGACACCAGAAGTCCCAAAATATTTAAACAAAAGTAGAACCCAGGCCCATCACCAGAAGATGCATGGAACGCCAGGCAGTTTAAAATTGTTTACGAATGAAAGGCATGTTTTCGTTGCTTTTTTTTGGGTGAATAACTTCTTCAAAATGATCAACCAAGGAGATGCTTTACCAGTACTTGATTTAAAGCAGACTGTAAACAGAAAGACCAAGAAGATAATGTACTCTGTCCATTACAAGAAGACTCACACAAACATAAATGTGAAGAAAAGGTCCAATCACCCAGAAAGTATGAAAAGAGCCATTATAAAAGGTTTTTCTGACAGAGCGAGGGCTTTATGTGATGAAGAACACCTGGAAGACGAACTATGCAACATCGAAGACGTGTTTGTAGCAAATGGATACCCCAGAGAATCAGTGAAAAGATTTATGGAACAAAGACCTCAACAGGTAGACAAAAGAGAACAGGAAAGTCATGGAGTCGTGACCATACCATAATTATTTGAAAGGGTTATCTGAACAGTTCAGAAGAACTGTTAACCGACACTCTTTTCAAGTTGCTTTCAAGCCTGGAAGAAAGGTAAAAGTGATTAACCCATTGACTCCTGAACCGCCCGTAACCGCCCGAACTTCGCGATCGCCTCGCGCGAGAACGCTTTCCCCCCTACCTCCCATACTAAGTGGAATTTTGTCCCCAAACTTCCGCTATAGTTTGGAGATCAATAAGCCAATCAGAATCCGTTGTTTGCGCATATATTTTTTCGACTTTAGGGGGTACTAGAGGGGCATTACTCTATGCGTCTTCACTAAATGATCAAATTTGAAAATATGGCGTCCACGCGGCCGACCCTCAAAATTTTCAGGTCGGATTTTTCGTTCATTTGCGATCGAGTTAGACCTTGTGGAATTCAGAATGTAAAGTAACAATGCTATAGAATACTCTACTTGGAAAAGAATGGATATCCAGGTCTTAAAAGTGACAGAATAAGCTCTCAAGTCAACGACACTACGATTCTCTAAGGCGATGCGAATTATGGACGTAAAGTGAAAACCGAACTTTCGGACTTCAAGCAGGGCCTAGCGACAATTTGACGATTCGATGGCCCGGTAAATATTATGTTTGAGTAACAATGTGTTCAAAAAGTATAGTTTAATACAAGATTTTGCCTCAAATCGAAGTTTTTTCAGAATTTTCAGCATAACGCTGCGCAATTTCTGGCCATGAACGCAAGTAAACAACGATCTAAGCATGATGAATTTTACCGCGTGGGCTTTTTACACGTAAGAAATTCGTACGTTTTTCGCTTATAACAGTAAATCAAAAACTGTTTTGAATAAATCTGACGTCCCGAAATATTTCTTGGCCATTTTAGTCTTGCTTCCTATTGATACCGTATTTCTTCACCTATAAGCCGAGCGATTTTTTCAGTTTTCGACCCAAAATTTTGGGAGATTTTTCACGGAGAACGGGGTTCGGCTTATAGCCGAGGGTTTTACATTTTAAAAATATACAGTTGCTGAATAACTTTACCCCCCCGGCTTGTAGTCAAGTTAGCAATGAAGCAGAAGTAATAAAACACAACAAAAATAACTTCTGAATATTGGTTATTCACTTTTATGAAATTGGTGGCTCCTAAAGGAGCCGTTTGACGGATACGTGCAAGGGCTTTCAACCCAATGGTTTACTCGCCATCCGTTTCGTTTTCGCTGTCTGTGTCGAACTCGTTCTCTTCTATGTATTCATCATCTACTTCTGGGGTTTCCTCAGAGTAGACCACGTCGTCCTCTGTTCCGTCCAAGGCATTGGAAATACCGCAGGTCTTGAAGGATTTGACAACCATCTCTTCGGGTATCTCTGCCCATGCTTCCTTGATCCACCTGAGGACAAGATTTCTGCTTGGCGCCTTCTTCTTCCCAGCTGGGGTAAACTCAAATGGCCCAGATGTCATCCACGCCAAGTACTTTCGGCGCACATTATCTTTAAATGGCTTGTTTAGGCACTTATCCAAGGGCTGTACAACCGGGGTTAGGCCACCAGGGATAACTGCGACGTCAATGTTTCGCTGCTTCAGGTCATCTTTCACGGAATCGGTCAAGTGAGCTCGGAATGAGTCCCACACCAAAAGGGAACGCTCGGCACGGGGCAAACTCTGTCGAATCCATTCTCGGATGCCCTGTTCATCCATCCACCCTTTCTTATGGAAGGAAACACGAAGAGGATGCGGCACAACCAGATCTCTCGGTGTACGGACGCCTTTGAAGATGACTTTCGGTGGCACCTTTGCTCCATCGGCAGCAACAGCAAGAACGACGGTGAAGCTCCGCTTTTCCGCTCCGCAAGATTTTACTGGCACTGTTCGGCTTCCACTGAATTCCAGTGTTCGGTTCGATGGCAGCTCAAAACGCATGGGTGTCTCATCCATGTTGTAGATGCGGGATAAAGGGTAGTCGGCGCGTCTTCTTGCTGCAATGACGAAGCGATGAAAGCACACAATGTTCTCTTCGAGATCGGCGGGCAATCGCTGGGCCAGAGTTGTTTTGGTTCGCATGCTGACCGAGTGGCGTCGTTTCCATTTCTCGTACCATCCACGGGAAGCTTTGAAAGCAGGATCATCGGAGAGCTCTTTAGCTTTAAGGCGAAGGATCAATCCACTCACCGCAATACCTACGAAAAATAAAATAACAATCTTATTTTGCTGCGAGATAACCGTAGATTCGTGACTGCAGCACTCTTTTCGTGACATGTTATGAAATTGTCATGACAACAACATATTTCTGACCAATCAAAGTCTCTGTTTCCCACGCACTGAAAGACGATATCATTCAACTCTTCAAAAACTCTTAAAATTTTAGACAGAAAAGTAAATACCAACCTTGTTCTCTTTGCTGTGAAAACCACTCCATCACTTGCTGGTCTAGTTCGGGATATTTCGGAGTGAAACGGCCCATCGTCGCACGTTTTGCAGACATCTTCAGCTCTCCGGAAAGAATAGTCGCCTGGTCTCTTCTCCAGCGTCGTACCATGGACTCGCTTAGTCCATATTCTCGAGCGATTTCCGAGTTGTTTTCTACCGCTTCAGCTTCCGCGATAACTTTTATCTTGAAAGCCATACTATACGAGGAACGGCGTGCTTTAGGCATGATGATAAAAAGTGACAGCGACGAAAGGTATACTCGATAGATTGATACTTTGAAACGTTTAACTGAGATTATTATTGTTGTTGTGGTTAATCTGTTGTCGCGTGGTAGTATTTATACAGTTCGTTGGATCAATTGATATTCATATCTCTTGATTGGTTCGCTTTTTTTCTTTTGTGTTTATTGTAATTCATTAGGTTTTGTGTTTAGTGAGTCAATTTCTTATGTTTTCCGTGAGGTTCGCTTGCTCAAATGGCCAGTTACAATCAATAATTTCGCTCTCGGCTTATAGCCGATGGTTTTACCTTTTTTTTTGGGCAGCTTGAGTGTAGCGTAAAGACCCTGAAAGTCAGGGTCTCGGCTTATAGCCGAGATCGGCTTATAGGTGAAGAAATACGGTAGATTCCATGAAACTTGAGATCTCTTCACTCACGGACAAATTTGCATATTCCCTTTTGAAATATGATCCACATGCCTATTTTCGCACATGCGAAAATATTTAGCGATTTTTATCTTTCATCTTGATTTTTGAGTTAAAACGTAATATGCACCTATCGGTTTTTTCGCCGGAAATAAGTTCTTTACTTAGTCCTCTTTCACTGGAGCTTGTTTTTCGGAAAAGCTTATTTTTAAAAATTTACTGCGCATTGTGTTTGCCTTCTTGGTTTCTCCAAAATTTTGACTTTTCGTCGGCACGTGTTACACGTAAGTGTCAATGGGTTAAACACACATGCCAAAAGCCACTTGGTGAAAAGCAAAAATGCGTTGTGTATAGGATTCCTTGCAACTGCCAGAATACTGTGTATGTAGGAGAAACATGGTGCCTTTTCCAAACAAGAAAGAAAAAACACATGGACAAAGTGAGACTAACAAATGAGGACCTTCATAAAGGAAACACTCTATCAGCCAAAAAATGGATGGGCAAAGAAGATGGAGGCTTGGCACGACACACCATGGAGTGCCAAAGTGGTGTTGATGGGGAAAACGCAGAGATCGTAGCAACAGAGAGAGGATTAAAGCAAAGAAAAGTTCTAGAAGGAATTGAGTCACTACGACAGAAACATTGCAGAATGAGAGTCCTTAACAATTTTGACCACATTGAGACATGGAAACCAGTTAGCTCAATTGGTTAAGCACCAGACTGTTGTGCGGGAGGTCAAGGGTTTGAGCCCTAGCTGGACCAACACTCAGGGTCTTAAAATAATTGAGAAGAATATGCTACCTTTCTATAACATCGATCAAAAAATGGTTAGATATTCCAGTCTTCTCAGATAGGGACAAATAAATAGAGGTCCCGTCTCCTGCATCTATTTATTAGTTAATTTGATTAGGTAGGGGACGTTAAAGAACCCACTTCAGGAGATTACTGTGATGTGGTCTGGCCTGGGAATTGGGGGGAGGGGGCATCTGTTGTATTCGCTTTCATTTCGGTTTTAAAGATATTTTAACCTCGGAAAATCCCAGAAATGATTAAAAAAATGTAGTTTTTATGATCAATATTTTTGCTTCTGAGGATGGTAAGCAGTTGCTTTCTTGCTTATACGTAGAAATTTTCTAGACTTTTTATGCGGAAAAATGCCTCAAGGATGCAGAGGATACGGAAGTAGGTGAATTATGCGGATCCGCACCCCCACATCCTGTCAGATGCCCTGAGTATAGTAAAACTGAGTGTTGAGTGAATTCACAACATTTTGTATACCAGCACATCACTAAACTAAATGTTTCCTTTTGATAACTGAAGATTAGAACCTTTCCTCAATGATAACTTTGCATATTTCTGATGTTGCAGAAATGTGTGGATAAATTTTTTTTTTCTACTAAACATAGTAAAACTGTACCAAGCAAGAACATACCATTATATGTGTGAAGTTACAGTAATCACCAGTCATATGGCAGGCTCTTGGCTGATGAAAAAGAAGAAGAAAATGCATGAAACAAAGATATTTATTCTAATTCTTACCTTTTTTCTGGTGACAATACTTTATAATACTTTATTCCATAGGATCCAAATTTAATGAAATGGTTGCACAGTACCTTAGTGGATGGCTTGAGTATTCCTTTGTTGGCTTGCTACCTTGATGTCCTTCAAACCCTCAGAGCAAAAGTGAGTCTCTTTCTTATGTTTCTTTTGTACATCCTGTTTCACAGTTTTAATCTCATGAGCGACCAAGACAGAATTTATCCTTACCATAGCAATAATATCTATCCGGACACAAATACAACTAGTTTAAAATCACTCAAAATAATATATTTTGAAGGATAACAAAATATTGTAATGGAATATATAAATATTTACATATTATGGACTCTTTAACTGCACCTGAATCTCAAGAAATTGATGTTTCAGAGCCTTTTGCAATTGTTTCTTACATATTTGTGTTAAAAATGTTTAATTACATTGTGTTACTGATATTACTCCCTTGAGGTTCCAACACTTGTTGATCGAATGCTTGTACAACCCACCAGTCAGCGGCGTGGCTTGGCTGCAAGTTCAGAAGCTCTGAGCTTGCTTCTGAAAAGACCTTGGGACCCTGCCCATGGACTTGTGACGCAACATAAACAGGTATCACAATAACACTCTTCTGATGGCTATTTAACCCTGTAGCTCCCAGAAGCGATCCACATGAAACTTCTCCACAATTGTGAATATATCAGTCACAATATTCCGAGCTGCTACAGCAAGGAAGATTTGCAATGACGTTTTTGGTATTTTATATCCTACTTGTTACCTTATATCAACAAAGAATGGAAATATTTTGCATTTAGAACTTTATCTCAATTTTAATTTGTTTTTTCTAGACAAAATATCTGCACGAGATATAGATGTTACATGTTCATATAAAAGTACGTGTAGATTGGATATAATCTTAAAAAATTTCACATTTAAGTACATATTTGTAGGAAAAATATTTGAGTTATGACAATACCATTGCAAATTTCATTTAAGAAACTGTTTCCAAAGTCACAGGCTATGTTTATCCTTCTCTTCAAAGCGTAAACTACCAGGAACTCCCTTGCTCTTGGTTGTGCCCAGTGGCCCAACGACAAGCATCAGTTCAGGAACTTCATCCAAGCGGGCTCGCTTCTGGCACAACCACTTGTCTGTTCTTGGAAAAGTCGTTCCTGTTACCATGCACACAAGCAATGGGGGAAGTGGAGTGTCTATCAGCCAGTGTTTGGATCACATTATTGGTGCTGTAAGAATGAAAGTTTTGGAGGTATAAAAAATCTTTAGCTGGATGTTTTACATCAGTATGCTATTTACTGGTTATTGTTTTGGAATGTGCAGATCCAGTAGTTGTTAGATTGACTGAAACTTTTAGAGATCCATCAGAAGCAAAGTTTCCTTAATATGTTCTTGTCTATCCAGTTACAAAAATTTCTCTTCAAGTCATAGTGGCCAGGCAGTGTGTGTAAGTTAATGATACATGTTTCACAAAGCAAAGGCTTAAATCTGTTCTCTTTGTGTAAGCTAGATGCACTGCATATTGGACTTGGTATTTCTTATGGTATTTCTTATGATATGAATGAGGTGGTAAACGTTCTGTCTGCGTAGGCAATTGTTGTTAAATCTTTGGTCATTTGTGGCACATTTCAAGTTATTCTGATTTTGATTTTACTGTATTTTCACTATCCAGCTAAGAAGTCATTTTCCTAATCGTCCCATTATTCTGTTGGGTTGGTCTGTTGGTGCTTTAGTCTCTTGTCAGGTAGGGAACAATGATTAATTAATCAGATAACAAATGAGCAGTTCAACCAGTAATAGTGTACGCAGCCTAGGTATCACATCATTTGTCTCCTTTAGTCTACATGTGATGATTATGTCTAGTATACCTTTGTAGTTTGGTCAGCACTTCTTTGATCACTGGCATGTGAGAGGAGGCAAATGATATGAAGCAGTGTGGCCAGCTGATAGGGCACTGGGTTCAAACCTTCCACCCTACTGCTACATGGATTTGCTCTCTGTTGTCCCAAGGTCAACTCCTTGGCTGTGTATATGTTGTAGTTCAATTTTATACTTGGTTCAAATTTTATTTTCCTTTGTTCTCAGTCATGTTAATGTATGATAATGAGTTTGAAACAAAGGAAAATAAAATTTGAACCAAGGATAAAATTGAACTACAACATATACAAGTATTATTATTTAATCAGCATATTACACATAACTCATGGATATCTCAGAGATAGAAAAGCCAAGAGGGGCTGTATTCACTTGGTAATGACACATGGGTGTATTTTAGGTTGCTCTGATGGAATCTGTTTGTGCAGTTGTTTGCCTTGGTTTTCCAATCACTGGTTTAACAGGTGTAAGAGTGGTGAGTAAACAACAGATGTGATTCAACCACAACCTGGACACATTTTTTTAGAATTTATTTTTTGAAAGCCTTTAACTCCCAAAGGTGATAAACATGTAACTTCTTGCTATAATATCCATATGTCATCCATCAAATTGGTAAACTTATCAGGTAGAAGTTCTCTTGGTCTGACCCCAAATTCATGTAACTTATTTACAAGGAAAGGTGTAGCAGCTAGAGGGGAGAATTAAGAATGAGATCTTTAGAATTAAAAGGTTAAGCATGGTTCAATGGTGAAATAACAGATCTTCGAACTTCATCTCTCGGCTCTGAAAACTGCCAATCTATCTCACTTTGCTGTAGCTCACAGCAGTGTTTTTTTGAAGTTCATTGTTGTTAATTTTTTTCAATTCTTTCATTAAGATAATTTTCTCTGGCCAAGGTGTGAAGCCCTTTCTTTGGACTTATACCTTGACATTAACTACTTACTACTTAGTGACCTATTTGTTTGTACTACTCATTGATTATGTCTTTCAGGGAGTGGAAGATCCTCTACTGGAGTTGAAAACACCCACTTTGTTTATCATTGGATCACATTCAACTCTCACATCACAAGAAGATGTGGAGGTATATTTTATCCTCTTTTTTTCCTCAGAAGATTAGGAATATTTCAGACAACGAGAAGTCTACTTATGACATAAAGATTTGTATCCTTGACAAAAGTAACTTTAAAACAAGCTGTTGATTTTACAATTGCTTCCATTAAGTGAAAGAGCGTACATGTAGATCTTACACTGGTGCCTATTGACACACACAGCCGGACTCCAGATTGGCAATTGGGAAAAATAGCACTGATATAATCAACATAGCACGCCTTGCATGTCACATTGCTTTGCATTTAAACTAACTAAGTGGAATGAAGACATTTAAGGGTTTAAAAAGGCAGGGATTGTATTTGTGTCAGAAAGAAATGCCGTACCAAGGACACGAAGAGTTATCTGCATAATGTATGTATTGAAAAAACCAGGAAAGATTTATTACTCGACGTTTCGGAGTCATCGTGACTCCATTATCAAGAGACTAGTTTAAAAACATGCAAATAAGGAAAGGTACAAGAATAGCATAAATTAGACTGAACGGCTTAAACAAACACCTTGGCGCGGATGGAATCCGTTTGCACGTTCAGTGTTGGCTTACGCATGCGAATAGACAACATTTCATTAACAAGGCAATCAAATTTGCCGTTACATTTCGTGATGACGTTGAATTGCTCGATCAAGCGTTCAGGCATTTCACTATTGTGCGGTTCGTTGAGAGAAGGATTTCATCTGCAGAACCCTGTCCATCACCAGACGTACCATCGGAGACTGTGAGATTAGTGTTACCCTTCAAGGACCAGTCGTCAGCTAATCATGTTAAACAACAACTGAACAGTCTAAGCTCGAAGTTAAGCGTGACTGTCCAACCAGTGTTCGTTAGCCCTAAGCTCGATCAACAGCTTAAGCAACACGAAATTAAGCCCCCTATTGTTAACCAACAATGTGTCGTTTATGAATTTAAATGTAACCTGTGTGATGCAGGGTATGTGGGCTATACTCGTGGTCACTTACACGAGCGCGTAGAAGGGCACACAAGGAAATCATCTTCTATCTACAAACACTACCACCTCCAGCACAATAGTGAAATGCCTGAACGCTTGATCGAGCAATTCAACGTCATCACGAAATGTAACGGCAAATTTGATTGCCTTGTTAATGAAATGTTGTATATTCGCATGCGTAAGCCAACACTGAACGTGCAAACGGATTCCATCCGCGCCAAGGTGTTTGTTTAAGCCGTTCAGTCTAATTTATGCTATTCTTGTACCTTTCCTTATTTGCATGTTTTTAAACTAGTCTCTTGATAATGGAGTCACGATGACCCCGAAACGTCGAGTAATAAATCTTTCCTGGTTTTTTCTATGCCTTTGCTTTAGCAAATCCCTGCTGATCAAATGTATGTATTAGTAGTGATAGTAGTGAACAATTTGATTCATTGCTTATTGTTCATTTTTGTTGTTATTTTAGGAAATGCGCGAGAAAATGAAAACAGACACAAGCCTGTTGGTGGTAGGAGGAGCAGATGAACAGGTTAGTTAGTCTTCTAAGGCTAGTCTAGGATATCAAGGTTATCGTTAGAGGGCGAGAAAATTCCAACAGATACAAGCCTTTTGTTGGAAGAAAGAGAAGACGAACAGTTTAGTTAGTCTTCTAAGGCTAGTCTAGGGTATCAGGGTTATCGTTGGAGGGCAGTAGGCGGGGCGGCTGTCAGACTAGGTACCGGCTAGGTTCTGAATTGCGATCAGAGACAAAATAAATATTTTTGAAGTGGTTATAACATCAATGTCTGGTACAACAAAAATACTGAAATATGTCCCAGAAAACTGTAAATCATGTCGCAGAGAGTTTCAAATTTCAAGTTTTCCGGGGGAGCATGTGCCCGGACCCGGACCTTCCTCTCTTTCCCCCCCCCCCCACCCCCACCCTCTTCTTCTGATATTTCTTTTTGTTTTGCTCGAAGTTTCATCTAGTCTTAACGGAAAAACGTAAGTTTGAGTTTTACGAGGGCTTTTTTTGCTCTATTTTTCCGTTCTTAACTATTGGTTCTTAATTCGGTAAACATTAATCATTACCGCGTTGCTGTGAAAAACATTTGGGGGTCAATCCATCATTTCCCTAAAGAGGCTAAAAATGCAGTTTTTGTAATGGCATCTTATTTGTGCTCTAGTTGCGTTTAACTCGTGCCAAGAAGAAACAGGAGCGTCTAACTCAGAGCATGGTGGATCGATTAATAATGGTAAGTGTCATTTCATTTTGAACTTGTTCATCAGGCAGAGGAAGGATTTTGCATAGGGCAGCAATTAGCCGCTTGTGGAATTGCGACAGTTCTAGCTGCTGGAATCTTGCAGGTGGTTTTTGAATTTTCTCTGCAAACCAAATTTCACCTAGAACTTAAAAATGTTAAGAAGGCAATTTAACAACAATTCTCTAATATCATATTATTGTGAAATTCGGTCTTTTCCAGGATGAAATCGGCGATTTCTTAGGAATTGTTTTGACGTCTATGAGCAACAACAGTTCTCACAACAGAAACGACTCCTCAGACATGGACGAAGTCGATGTTCGGAAAAAGAAAAGGAAACGATCAGTCTCACGTGATCTGTCGTCGGAATTGGACCGCTCGGTAGGTAAGCAAGCACTGACGTCACAAGCATCGGCAAAGAAGTCGACCTCCCAGAAGTCTTCTGTTCAAGAACAAGGGAAAACGTTACTCAAGCTACCGCTGGGCAATACATTGGGGGCTATAAGCAGCGTTCGCTCGCTCAGCCAGCCCAGCCCAGCTAAACGACCGAGGACCTCCAGGTCTAAATCAAAACCAACCAATCCGCCTCCAAGTGTCATTCACGTGACTGGAGCTGCAGCTACATCGGTAGTTACCAGTGTTCCTCAAGCAATTCCCGTGCACCCCAGTTCCCTCACTGGGTTTCCTTTACACGGAACAACTGTTGCTCGCCAAGTGCCCTTGTCAAGTGCGTCGGCAGGAGCACTGGCCACCGCCAACAGAGGTCAAGCCTTCATTTCTTTGACTCCGAAGAGCTCAGATCCTGGTGTAAGGGTCACACAGACATTCATTACTCTACCGCGAGGAAGCTCTCCTTCGGTCTTGTCGTCAAATGCTGCAGCAGGGCAGACTGTACAGTATATCATTAAGCCTCAAAGTCAGCGACAGACTTCTGTCAACCTCAACTCTGTTGGTGCTGCTCTGTCTGCTCAGGGTGGTGTTGTACCCTCCGCTTCCCAGCTACCTGTGAGGACCATTGTGTCAGCGCCAGTCAGGCAAACACCTCTTTCACAATCACCGAGTTCTTCATTTACTTCTGTTGTGAGTCTCAAAGGGGCTGCTGTAACAACGCAAGCTCCTTCTTTTCCATCGGGAGCTGTATCGACGTCAAGTACATCTTTATCTGCAGCCTCTTCACTCGGGAAGCTCTCCCCATCGTCAGCTGTCCTGACTTCTGGAAGGCCTTCTTTCACCCGAGTGGGTGACGCTTCTCAGCCTTCAACTATAAGCGTTTTGACCAAGGATGGAAATAAGCTTGTTATGTCCCAAGGTCTCAAAGGATCGTACAAGTTGGTTAGTGGTACAACATTTCAAACTGTAGGCAGTGGAACTAACACCCTGACTGGTCAAACCCAAGTTATGTTTGGGCATCCTGTGCGATCGCCTTCTAGTGCTACTCAGACAGTGATCAACCAGAAAGGGCCAGGGGCAACAGGAACGGTTGCCACCTCGTTGCCTGTAAGTCTTGCTGCTTTAGCCGGAAAACTGAATAGTAGCAGCTCAGTTTCTCCAGCTGGTGGAAGAGTAACCCTTGTCCAAAACACACGAGCACCCACCCTCCTTAGTCAGCCAGTTAGGACCGTTCCCAGCCAGGTGGTGTCTCTACAGAGAACAGTACCTAGTAGAACTACTAACCCCCAAACTTCAGTGGTACCAAACCTCCCGGGTGCGGTGACGGTGGCGAGGCCAGCAGCTACCCAGATCACTAGAGTCGTCTCATCCGGGTCACCAGTTACTTATGTGCAGTCTGGAACAGCCATTGTGACCAATAAAACGATAAGTTACCCTGTAGTTGGTTCACAAGTCACTTCCATAGCTTCCTCTTCCTTTGTGGTTTCTTCCACGGCAGTATCTACCGGCAAAGTGGGGCCGTCAGTGCAAGGGGTATCAGTCAGTAATAAGGTTGGAGCGGTGACAAAGACAGTATTCAGTGTATCGAATGAGAAAAAAAGTGATCCGACTCTGAATGCTGCGGCCACTTTAGGCAGCGGTGGAAATCCTGGCCAGCAGGATACGAAAACGGTACCAGTGGCTCAAGTGGCCGCATCAACAAAAACTACTGCTGCAACTCAATCGGAAGTAAAGAAACCGTCGTCTGCCGGCCCTGTATCCAACGATTCCGTCCCCAAAGAGATGGCCTCATAAAAGAGAAAAAGAGATGGCCTCATAAGAAAGAAAAAGAGATGGCCTCATAAGAAAAAAAAAGGATTGTGTAACTCTGAAGATACTTAACGGACTTATCTAAATGATTATGAAACTTAAGAACAAAAAAAGAAGTTTTAACAGAAATTCAAGTTATATCTCAGTACACTGTTCTGGCTTAATCAGTCATAAACTTTATGATTGTAGTTTTTGTGGCCATTAAAAAGAACTGCAACCGACTTAAACTCCTGGGTAAGATCCTTGTTTGCTGGATGTGGGTGTTTCTTATCATCCGCCTTTCTAATTGCTTTTATTTTTCTATTGAAGGACTGTGATTTCTTGATAGGGATGGGATTTTCGATTGGTCCAGAAAGTTTCCGTTATTCCCCCAACCAATCAGATCCAAACTTAAAACCAACTGCGAGTATTGCGACTTGTGTTTTACCGCTTTAAAGATTTCCCTTGCTTCAAGATTCTGAAACTTTATCGGCTCTTTATTGTATTTTCTTCATTTCTGATTGGCAGTTAAAAGTCATATTAATGCACTAATAGCGATCGCGAGGAAAATGGTGGTTTGCAAACACGACATGGGACAAACTAGGAGCGTATCCTTTTACTTTACATATCTAGTCGACTCGCTTGGCCCTCAGTACTCTTATCGACAACCTTAAAACCTGTAGCATTTATTGTTTTCCTATAATCATTAAAAATCCAAGAGAGGACCTCTCGAGTTTTCGCCCAATGTAGGCTTTGGTTCATGAAAGAGGGTTATGTAAAAGCCTCCATCCTTAATCTGCTAAATTGCCAGAAAGGAAAGTCGCCGTGAAGTGCATAACCCTCGCTGGATTCAGTTAATGTTGGCGGGTAGATCTCAGATAGAACTCAAATTGAGACATGGTATGTTTTGTGTTTACGATAGGCTTACATATTCACAAAATACACAAGATGTATGGGTCATCTGGCTCGACTTTTCTTTTTCTTTCATGTCTCTACTTAAACCACGAGCATTCAGTCTTCAATTTCTACGTAAATTAAAGGAAGTTAGTTTTATCACAGACGATTTAACACATGGCGAACAAGTTATGTTAGCGATAAGTTATCGTCATTTTGGAAAGCTCATCAGTGCCTGAAGTTCGTCTCATTTACTTTTTAATTACTGCATCTCTGAAAAAAATTCTGCTTCTTACAGTTAAGTTAAATGGTACAGCCAAGTCCCATGAACTTACTGATTGGCAAATAAAGACAACGCTAAGGGTTGTTTATAACGTTAAAGTGATAAGTTACCGTCATTTTAGGAAGCTCAGAGCCTGAATTTCGTCTCGGTGTACACCCGATTTCATGTCCGCGTATACTTTGTAATTGTTGCATCTCTGAAAAAAGTCTGCGTCTTATAGCAAAGTTGAATGGTACAGCCAAGTCTTGTGCATAAACTGCCACTCAGCTAAATCTATTGTCTTGCTTCCCCCCTCCCCCTTTCTGAAATTGTTTTTAATTTTTGTACAAAAACAGATTGGCGCCAAATTCAAGATTATTTTTCAGTTTTCCGCTAGACAAAAATCTGTTCAAGTGAACAACATTTATTTGAATTCTTCATCTTTCATGTGCGTTTCCAGAACACCTAGAAAAAGTAGCGGGGGGAGGGGTGGAGGCGGAGTGCAAGGAAAGAGAATACTTGAGGATTATATTATTTATGATAATTAGTAACAGAACGCGGAATTCAGACTGACAAAGGTTCTGTTATTTGCGAGAAAATGGATGCGATTCATGATTTGTTAATGGTTTCTTGGCTTGTCTCATGGTTTCACTCGTTCTCGGCTAGTGGATTAATTTAACTTCGCGGTTAAAACTATTTCCAGCGGAAATTAGTGGTAAGACCGCGCTCGTACCACTTTGCACGAAACGGAAATATTCATGATCCGAGAATTAACCTAGATCTCCTATTTTACCCCATCTACGTTATGAAATGAATTTCCTTTCTTAATACAACAAACGCTCATTCTTTCTCAATTATGCTAAAAGTTTTGACTCAGAAAAAGAGGCAGTAGTAAAAGAGAACTGATGTGCGGGAAACAAGTCTCTTTTGATGAGAAGCGGCATTGACACGTGATATCTCGCCGATTAATTACATCCGTTATCGTGATCATTATCGGCAAGAGATGGACGGGTAGTCATGCAAATCACAAATCGGCTCTTTTGGCATAGAAGTTTAGCAAGCAGAAAGCTGTTAACTTCTGAACTCCAACAGAACATTCGTCGATCTTTATGCTTTTTCCGCTTCTCTTTTTAGGGAGAATAAATGGCTAATAACAAGTTTCTCGGACTTGACGATCCTTGACTCGCCGGAACCCAAAACCTAGAACCCCTCTGTTGCCTGATGGTCCACTCGCGTTCTACTCATGGATAGAAAAAGATCTCAATTTAAATTTTTTCTT
Organism: Stylophora pistillata; assembly: GCF_964205215.1. Lineage (NCBI taxonomy): Eukaryota > Metazoa > Cnidaria > Anthozoa > Scleractinia > Pocilloporidae > Stylophora > Stylophora pistillata. The sequence goes on along the minus strand of NC_142519.1, from coordinate 32,704,105 downwards.
TGATAATAGTGCATTCTGCTTAAATCCTGGTGACTGACACATAAGGAACTCATAAACAGCAACGCTAAATTTTTGCCACCTAGATTTTTTTCGTCGCTGGGTATGATGGATATGTAGACAGGGGGCGGAAGGTCGGGTTACAGAGGTCAATGTAAACACAAGGTCTCCGCTGAGGTCTACGGAAGACAAGGGGTGCCTTTCGTCAGTTGATGCTCTTTTCAACAACTTTCAAACATTCCATCGGCAAGAGAATGTTGAAAAAGAACTTCATTTCCCTTCAATTTTAGTGAACCGTATGCCGATTGACTTTGGTACCATTTTGCTTGCGGTGAGTTCTCACATCGGAAATTAGGTTCCGATGATCAGAAGTTATTCGTTAATCGATGCTCAGTTTGAAGACCTTTTAAGTCCCCCCGGGCAAGATTATGTAGATAAAGTCCTATCCCGGCACTCCAATAATGCCTTTTCTGGTCACCAAACTGATTGATCACCGCATAACTTAAAAAACATATTAAGAACGTTTTTTTGGCTCAGTTCGCGAAAAAAAAAAAGAAAAGAAAGTTCAGCCTGAGCACCAAAATTAGACGTTCTTACAAAAAAAGAGAGTACCGGAAAGTGTTTACTTTTTATGGTCGCATCCTGTGGGTAAAACGGAAATATCCTATTTTTTGAAGGTAGGCGTTGGTTCATCTCTCTAGATATCAAAACTTTGCTCAAAGACACTCAGTCAATACCTAACCAATCACCTCGGTAAATATAAACAACTGAATTGGCAACGTTTTGTTTCTGAACATTTCTAGAGATATTGGTTGATTTTTGCAACATTTTTCTGATTTTTAACAGCCGAAAATCGTTGATGAATATGCAGTTCCTGATTTACGTTCACTTTGAAGTTCAAAGTTCCAGTTCAGTTGTCATTGACTATTAAGGCTTTATAATTCTTTTCTTTTTTGTTAATAAGCGTTTTCCCCTGTCCCCGACGCAAACCCCGTGCTTGGCACAGACCAAGAGAAAATGTGTGGTATGGTACGAAAATAGTGGAAAGCAGTTCCAAAAACGGTTCAGTTAAGATGCTAATTAACAGATAAGGTTTGGTGTGAAGTGTCTCAAAGCACTGCCGCCTGTGCTCATCACGCAATGACATGACTCAGTCAAAGTCCACTTCGATATCTTTACTTCAGATTCTTGTAGTTTATTCCACGTTTTGCTCGGCCAGTAAAATCATGCTTTATCTATCATGAGTCGGAAAGGTGGCATATAACGAGTATTTGTGTTTTTCTCTAAACAAAGGTTAGTTCCATACTCGCGTAAAAGAAACCACAAAAAAGCTCTTTTACCAACTCTGCGTGAGAAACGTAACGGGAGTTGGGGTTTGTGGTGTCATTAAGATAACATACCGTGTGTGGCCGCTATGGTGCTGCATACTGACTCTTACAGGAAATAACTATCGTACCGGAAAAGTGCACAAATTATCTCTCTTGATTATGCTCTTCCCCAGAGAAAGTCAGCTGGCGCCAGAAGGCACACACAGACACTTGTTCCATTTATAGTTGTGCGGAGCATGCATTCGTTTCCGCCATATCAAAGATTACGCAACACTTTGATTTGGTGAATTGTATTGTCAAGGCATCATTAAGGTGCCAATTCTATCTCAGAAAATGAAGTAGTTGGAGATAAATTCAAAATACACACCAAGTTGACTCAGCACCGGACAGCTGTTGGTCATGGAGCCCTATTTCCAATCAAGCGCCCCAAGGTAACCCAGGGAAGATCAAACATGTTACTAAGTCTCTAAGTGCGTAGAAACAAGCTCAGAGGGAAAGACAACTTGACGCTGAAAAGGAATAGCGGTATCAGGGTTAATTTAATCAAGAAAACCCGTTTAGAGACAGGTGATCTCTCAAGTTGCTTGACTCCAAGCCGATCAGTTTTTGCGATGACCATTGCATTGAAAGGCCAATTGACAAGTTACAGCGGGAATTGTTTGTATAAAGTAGAAAATTGAACCGTGCTTTTATTTTTCTGATGTTGTTTTGAAACTGCCCAATTCATCCAGTTCGCCATTTGGTACATTATATTCCGCTTATTTTATATTGCGTAGCTTCTCCGTGGCAGATTTCATCAGTATGATCGGAATTTGGCCATAAGTCACTCTCCCTCTCCCTTACCACTCCACCCCCTCCCAAAAAAAGGACACGTAACTAAATTTAAAAGAAATTTCCAGAGAATCTTGGGTTGATATGTCATTTCAATATAAATCACACACGTGAAGAGTTCTTTTCGTGCGCGCTCATTGGCTGGCTCAGAGGAAATTGACCAAGTTTTATTATCTCCGGAAAGCCGAGGCTCAGTCAAATGGCTAATCGTTTCTCTGACAGATATCCCGAGAGGAAACAGATATTATCGATTTATTTCAAATTCTCTCTCTACATTTTTAATTCAATGATACTTAACTAATCTTTCCAATGTCATGTCCTGAGACGTTCCAGGGTTTCGGTGAAATGTCAAGTACTCTAAGAGGAAAATGAGAAACAGCTATGGCCGGTCATTTTTCAAAAAAGGAACTTATAAATTAACTTAGGGATAAACTGAAATGGGTTATTACGCAGTCCTGTTAAACAACGGTTAAACATTGATTCAACATTTTGCTCCCAATATTTCGCAGCTCTGTTTCACTCACTGAAGATATGACTCCCGGGAAGTTCAGGGAAAGAGTTCAAAATTTCTCCTTATTCAAGAGAGCGGGAGTACAATTTTTTGACCTGCTTAATTTTCCGGCCACATTTTGACATATTGTCAGTTTTTCAGGCAATTTTTTTATCAGCTAGTTATTTAACCTAAAGGGTGTAAAAAGATAATTATAATTCACCTCAGGGTTGGGAAATATAGTGTTACGTAGAATTATAACGTAGAAGGATAGTAATAGCTCTTCCTAAAGCATCCATCTAATCCATCCATCTATTAGATCTCTCCCTGTAATGTAATGTAATTTAATGTAAAGTGAAGAATAACGTGAGTAAGTTTTCAAGGGTAAAATATCTTTTATCACGTAATCAAACAGAGTCAGTAATGGGTAAGATATTTTAGCTGAAACTGATCGTATGGGTAAATTTACATGGAGATCACTTGATCATCCTAAGTGGAATAGTTATTTTCAGTATACGGGCCAACTGGTTTCGCATGCCTTCAAATAAATGTTACTAACTGAATTTTTTCTCAATAAACCTCAAAGTCAAAAAATTCCTTTTGTTCATAGTATTTATTAAATGTTTGGCCGACTTCGTTAAAATCACCCTCGGGTAAAATGTTTGGATGGAAACATTTGGCATTTCGCAAAAAATCAAACCCAGTGGAAAGTGAGTTCTGTAACCTAAATCTCAGAACTCAATAAAAAAAAAAAACTAACTGAGCTTATCTTCTTGCAGCGATTAAGTTATTTTTTAGTGGAGGCCTAATTATTAATTTTGAGTAAAAGTTGATATTGCGGGCAGACCTGGCCAAGGAAATAGCAGGTCAATCTCTATCCAGCATCAGGCGAGCTTGTCACTACTCTATCAATCCTTGCCCCTAGCGACTGAGAGTCGAAAGAACCTAGGACTTGAGCAACCTTCGATTGAACGGTTTTCCTGCACGAGCTTCGAGAATGACTACTCACTCCTTAGTGTTTATATTTTCTTTGGAAACAACATCGAAACCTTGTCAATAGTTAACGCAACATGTAGTGCAAGAGGATGAGCTTATTTGAAATTATAATGGCGTATAAAGAAAAAAAATCCCGCACGTAATGAATACAATTTCGATGTCTTTTTTGCTATCTATGTTTCCGTTTTTCAGGAAGGTTGATTATCAAGCAATTTTGTGTTTAGTTTCCCTACAAAATTTTTTATTTCGCCTAAAGCGTTTTTTCGTTTCAAATGATTTGGATTTACAATCCTTCAAAGAGATGATTTTAACAGAAATGTTACGTTTTCTGTATCATTTGTTTATTATTTTACCTTTGCGTTTACATAAAAAAAGATTTTTTTAATGAATGCACGAAATAGTTTAGGTTCCATTTAACCCACGCATTTTCCACACATTCTATGCTCTTCGATTCAAAGTTTCACTAAAATGCACTTTTCCGACAATTTAAACCCCTGTGACTACCCGTTTACTGAGTTGGAAAGTATAAGAAGTCCTAAAAGAGAAAAACATCTGGTCTTTGATCATAACAGGAAGAAATTTCACATGACTCAGTATCTTTCCCTTTCACGTAATAGGCGATAGGAATCATGAGAAACATTTTGGAAGAGTCTTTGCACGTCCTTCAAATTCTGAGATGTTCCTTAATGGTCCTTGTAAAAGCGTCACCGCATTTCTCTTCATACGGAATAATTCGCCGCAGAAACAACAAGATTGTTGGAAATCTAGTTTTGTTACAGTTATAACACTGGCTCCAAAAAATCGATGTTTAAAGTGCTTTGTAGAACCGTTATAATTTTCAGCCTGTAGAAATGGCAACCCTCCCCTGTGAGGACTTTAGAGTAGGTTTAATGTAATGGGCTCTTTTGTAAAAAATTATCAGCTCTATCTTCGTCGATGGTGATATTTTTTAAGTCCCTCTTCTTTTTGTTGCTACTTTCTGAACAGTACACATTTCTTAACAGTGCTCGCACTTTTTATTTCATTGTTCTGTAAAAAGTCGTCTGGTGTAACATGAACTAAATGTCTGACCTTAAATGTACTGTTACATTTATTAGGATACTCTTTCTTGTTACATCTTACCAACGCAGTAACGTTTTTCTTTTTTTTTCCAGGGTTTGCCTGTCTAGCTTTCAAACTTAACTCCGGGCGATTTCTAGGAAAAAAATTTCTTTCGAAAGCCTTGATGGCTTCAATTCCACAAACTTGGAAACTAATTAAGGGGCCAAAACTTCTCATGAACAGTCTAAAAAAACGTTCTTTACTTAACCTTTATATACATTGTTTTGACCCTGCTAGGGATTTGAACGAGAATCTAAACTGACTTGCGCAATATTTTCGCAAATTAAATGAGCATACGCCTTTTGCTATCTAAATCTCTATAATTAAACTGACGGGTTGATCAGATTTTGTGTACGGTATCTAATCGACTATGATAAACATTTCCGGACAGGAAGAAAGCTCTTGTTCATATTAACGTACGGAAATTGATCGCTAATTACATAAATGGAGTGTCTATAATCCAATAGACATGCGGTCGATAATTGATCGCTTAAATTTAAAACTGAATATGTATTTCTATTCGTTTAACGCAACTTTACATGTGATCAGCTTACGCGCGCCAATAAATGCTTAAATGGAAGCTCAATCCAGGAAAATAACATATTATCAGAAGACGGAAAACTAGGTGAGAGCAGTTTGATAATCTGCGTTAAAACCACTATCTTGAGGTAAGGTTGTTTAAAGTTATACAAACTTCACTTTTTTCTCTCCTATTCTGTTTTTTAAATTTGTTCTTCTTTTCTTAACAAATGTCATAAAAATGAACACCCATGAAGAGGCTCAGTAATTTGCGTCATGCATGTTGGAGAATTCTCGAAGATTGTTTTACTATCAACCAAAACAGAAATACTAGCTGATAAATATGTTCTAATTGATCTCAGTGAGGCAGTTGCGTGCAACCTCACAATCCTCACAATTAAAATCTAGAGAGCTGTATAGCACAACAGTCTTAATATAACTATGTGGGGCGGGAACATGATGAACGAAGTTCAATCCTGACGAAGCTTAAGATATGAACGAGTTGAGGAAAGATCGGATGAGTTTTCAATGCTGCCCTTCTGGCCCTGAGCGCTTGTGCAGGATATCGTCCCTCATATAGCATGAATAGATAGAAAAATAATAATCCTTGCAATGAAGCCAAATGCTTGTAACCTTCAAATGAATGACCACAAAGTAAATTTCTTGTATTTCCTTACATTACCTCATTAAAGACGGCATAACTTCATCCCAAACTTTAAGCAGCACATGTCAGCAGTTGACATAAGTACTTTTAAAAGAATTGCATAATGTAGTGTGCGAGTCATCATTCATAGCACCCGTTAGTTTTCGTGTTTTGAAACTCTTCTAGAGATAATTTGACAACATGGATTTTATGAATATCATTATTCTAATAAACAGGCCGGTGTTCTCTGGAAGACTCTAGAGTTTACCCATAATGCTAGTAGGAGGTTTTGATTGTAGAACATTTCATCAACTTCAATGCGGACAAGGAAAATTTTTTATACTGACACTAGCGCTTATTAACTCTAGACAACAACCCTGTTGAAATTCAAATTTGGCCAAACCTAAGACCAACACATACTGAAGTTATCAAAGGTGCGTTAACCAGATGTTATCTTTTTAGACCCGCCGTAACTGACCGTGAGTGACTCGCATGATGACTACTAACTTGATTGAACTTTATCAAGACGTGAACTTGAACTTTCTCAAATAATGCTTTATTCTCATTAAATGATACCTTTAGGTCAGTGAGTGAACTTGTAATAGGTAAGAAAATTGGAAACGGACTGAAAATAAACAGAACATCCTTGTTCTTATGCGGCGGAACTCATCATATGGTAGCACCCATAATACTCTTGTTATTAGTTATAACTTAAACATGCTGTGTCGCCTTCAGCTCGATCAATTAATTCACCGGTGCTTAGAGAGCCTGATAAACTTCTCAGAATCCCAAGAAGTTTAATGCCTCTTACTTAAAAGTATGCGCCATCTCTCTCGGAGTATGGAAAGACCAACTTTGATCGTTCTAGGGCAGTTTGTGTAGGAAACTCGATTGATTCAATTTATAGTTAAAAAGATTAAAGAGTCGATGATAAAATTTGAGGAAAATTCAGGAATGTGCGTTTTAATGGATTGGATGACTACCTAAAAAGAGTGCGGTTAAGTTAAGGGTATTTCAACTTGAAAGAAACACTTATTCGTAAGAACGGAACTTGTTCAAGGCGGTGAGGTTCCATCTAACGTACTTGCCAAATGGATTTATTAACATCTTATCATCAAAAACCACTTGTGCGCTCAACAAGAGTTTTGAGCCAAAATGGCAGTGTCGCTTCATGTTGCTACGTGTTTGAAGCACTATTTTTGACTCTTATAGCTGCATTCCTCAGCTGGGTACCTAAGAACCTATCGGCCTAGGTGCCAATTAACGTTCGAATTATGGTATGTGTGTTGTGTTTCAAGGATCACCGATGGTATCAATTTGCTTCTCACGCGATGGCCAATACTCACGATTCCGCTGACTGACCACCTTAGTCGATTTCCTTACCTTTGTTAAGACTTTTCTGTTTTAGTGTCCCAAACATACTCTGCATCTTATTCAGGTCTTTTTGACTGTCCTTGGTCTAAAATTAGCACTTAGCAAATTTCCTTTAATTCGCGTAAAAGACGTACGGACATATTGGGGACGTACGGATGTAACATAGCTCAGAACTCGTATCACGTGTCTTAATCGCATGAGCAGCCTTTTGTTTGTAAACATATCTTAAAAAGTTTTGTTAAAAATAGCAAACTGTCGCGTGGTACGATTCGCTGAAGTGCTAACTACTAACAAACCGCGTGTGGTTGTTTTGATGTTATACTGCTATAGAGGAAATAGCTTTCGTACCTGTTGGAATCAACAAGAGGTATCTTTTATCTTTTAATCAATTAATTCGGTATTTGTGACCGGAAGGTATCAGAACATAGCGGATTCCATCTCTTAACGTATTACCTCTTAATATTCCCGCCAAACTTAACAGTGGCGCGACATTAATTCCTTGAAGTATATCAGGACGTTGCCAATTTGCACTGAAATTAGGCTTGAACTTAAAACTTATGTACGACCGTTTCTTAAATTGAATTAACTTAACGAACTCTTATAAGCACTCAGTTTTTGCTGCTGGAAACCGTAAAAGTTCTTTAAAAATGAAAACGGGATTTAAATAGCAATGGCGCTATTTATACAGAGAAATCGAGATGTCTGGTCAGTGCACCACATTATTTGTCTTTAAGCCCGGGAAACTTCCAATGCTGGCGGACTCAAGTTACCCTGACTTAACGTTTACCAGCAATTTTCAGTCTTTTCTTCTCATTTTTTGTTGATCTCCCCGGTTTCTCAGCCTGGACTGGAGTAACTTGAACTGCTAAAGTAAGCTTGCAATATACTGTGGTTTTTTACGCTGAAAAAAATATCAATCCCTTTCAAATTTACTTTCTAAAGCGTTTTTCAAATGAAAAGCTGGCGATAATTTAAACTAGCTTCCCTTTTCTTCTTTCACAATGCATTCCTAAGCGTGGGCGAACAACTGATGCTTAAAAATGTTTTTAAAGTACTGAATAATTAGTCGTAATGTTTTACTGAGCAAAAATCTTTCAAGCAACCAGTTCGACTTTGCCCAGTTTGTTTACATGTGGTTGAACCCTTTCAGGAAACGATGCGTGAGGGAATTTATAAACGTTTTTCAACTCACGAAAATGTTATTTAAAAGGCAATATGGCATGTTGAAAAGTAATGCTTGCCTGCCTAAGTGTTGACCCACGTCATTGCATTGGTTAAATGCTCTCCTGGACCTTCAAAATGCCTGTTCTTTCAATTTTCCCCAGAAGAGTTGAGCTTCAGCAAACTGATGAACATGCCCGCCGGCATATTTTGCAAATAAGGTACAAAGGCTAGTAATCCAAGGGGATCAAATTATTTTGACTTTTAGAGAAGAAATGTTTTGTTAACTGGTTTTTTCTTCCGAGAAGTTATTGGCTTAACACCAACGAATGTTGCCAATGTTTGTTACGTATGCGTTTTAAGTGGTGCCAGTAGGTTAAGTGATTGGGTAATTTTTTTTTTTTTTTTTGTGAATGAAGGAAGATTTGGAGAGGGAATAATGATTAATTCAATTTTCAAACAAAAGGACTTAAGAAAGGAATTTTTGGATAACTTAGCCTTTTGTTCTTTGACAGTGTTGCGTAAAAAAATTGCGGATTATGAATGAAATCTTCATGCAAAACGATGAAAATGACAAAGCATCGTATTGTTTAGAGGCAAAGACTTTTAAGCCTGAGGCAGATATCATGTAGACTTAGAGAGTTCCAAAATTTTTTGTATTTCCGCCGAGCGAAATACAGGAATAATCTTGTAATTGTCGGACTTTTCCGTACATTTTTGTGGCAATTCCGTTTTTACTAGAGTTGAATACTGTGCGGCCGATATAAAACAAAGTTAAAATACTGTAAAAAGGCTTGCTGATTGATGGGAAGTCCTTTGACATACCATTCTATCATTCATTCTGCCATTCTGACAGTCAGACCCTAGAACATAGCAGAATGTAAATATTTGGGTCTGATCACGTTCGTTACATAGTTCCGGTGCGGTGGAGACCGGGCGACCGGCATGCTTCCCACAAATCCTGTAAATAAGCAAAGTCTTCACCTTTTTAAAACGAAACTATTCATTTGTAAATGTTAGTCCATCTTTGTGTTTGACTACATGATGGTATAACAAAGCTTTAGTGACAATGTTCATTTTATTTCTCCCTTCTATCATTTCGTCTCTCGAAGTTTGGTTTTATGTTTTTTTCCCTCTCTCTTTTTCCTGATGTTGCTTTCTGACGTATATCCTGTATACCCCACACGTAAATAAATCACACACGGTGAAAGACTGTCCATTAGTTACATTTACAAGAATTTCTGGAGCAATGTCAGCGAATACAGGTCTTTTTCTTTTCAAATGATGAAACTAATTTTTGATCGGATTTAACAATTTCCAATAGCTCTCTTACGTAGATCCCACATCTGAAAAAAGAAGTTCCGGCGCGGAAGGAAGTTCTTTTTCATATTAAACACACATACACAATGATCGCCTGGCTCGAGACGGTGACATCGTGTAGGGGTACAACGATTGTATTAAAAGTGGTGGAGTTGAAGGTGACATAGCAAAATTTGCGTCTAAGACAGTGAAGGAAAGCCATATTAGAGAAAGGCTAATCTAAAGCATTGATATATCTTTTTTTTTCTTTTTTTTTTTTCTCGATTTTTATTTTTGTTTTCCTAATGCGTATTGGCAGAATTTCTCTGTAGTTATACGCTACACACAAGCAAACAAAGATGATTAATCCATTATCAATGGGAGAGTTTCCCGCCAGCAGAGATTTCCGGTGTAATATGAGTGGTGTGTAACTTTATACTGCACAACACAGGCAACTTATACTTACGATAACAACTGATTCGTCAATATTGCAGAGACAACCGTGCCGATCACACGAAGAACACAAAACCGACTGACAACACTGAAAAGATGGAGTGTATATTTTATCAAGTGGCACTGATTTTATTGACGACGCTCCTAAGCGAATGCGACACAAGGCCACACACCTCAAGGAAATTTGTATCTAAAAGACAACCTCCATCATTCGAGGCAAGTATCATGATGTTTACTAGTCTTAAACACTGAACTGAAAGAGGTCAGTTATCTGTTACTCATTGAGCGTAAGGGAGATGGCAATAGGTCGTATGTCCTTGACACGCGCCACATCATCTCACACTAATTTTATTGAACCGATCCTAGGACTTCGACAGCAGTTTACAAGTTCGACAAACGGCCGAACGTATGTCAAAAAAACGCCCGCAGAAAGTGAAAAGCATTTCAAAACCGTGGATCAGAAGAAAACCAGTTTCACGACAGCTGAAGGAAGCAGCAAAAAATACTCATCTGGCTGATCGCACCACCAACTTATCACAGAACCACAATTTGCGAGTTCGACGCTATGCAACATCAAGTTCCACATGGGGTCACAAAAATATTACCTGGTACGCCAATGTACCTTACAGACCGGCAATCGTTTTTGAACATGCATTTAGGGTTTGGGCAGAAGTAAGTCGATTCACGTTCCAGCGGCAAACTCACTGGAATAGTAACGTGGACATAGTACTAAAGTTTGCCAAATGTAAGTAACTTCAAAATTTTACCTCAGTGGTATAATTAGATGCAAGCTAGATCGTGCCACCTACCTACCGCTACCGGCATTTTTCAATGACCCAAATTTAGAAACAGCAATCAGTTAGTGCCTCAGATATGTATCTATTTATATATGAATATAAATAGATAAATGAATTATATCTATATATATATATATATAATTAATTTTTTTATTAGTTCGTAGTATATCTGGTGAAAGACCGAGAAGCGTTTTTTTTTAGTCCGCCCCACACCCTTTTATCATCTTTCAGTACATTCCTGGCGAATGAATATCAACACCAAGAATTAATTATCCAACCATTTCACAACAATTTTAAAAATTGACTATAGGTTCTTAGGGAAATCTTTGCGAGCAAACAAGACTGGAGAAAACATTGAGAAAAACTGAGGCAGGAGGAATATGCTATGTGGATTTTCGCCACTTTCTTGTAGGGTAGGGTCGGGAAAGGTTTTCAAGGAGGACTCGATAAACAGCTTTTCTTTTCAACTCCAGTTAGTAACAGAGAAAGAGAATTGATCGAAAGACGTCACAAGAACTGAATGTTTGGGAAAAACTTACCGATTCTTTTCTTCTTGGCGTTATTTTTCGCTGTTTATCGTGTTACAATTTCCGTTGTCGCCAGCTTTGACGGAAAGCCCGAGCAGCCGTTGAATGCTAGGAATGTCTTTATGTGACCACGGTTAATCGAATAATTGTACACAAACCCTGACTTCTCATTGGTTGTCGGGATACCCAGATACCCTTCGAGATTGGCGCGTGCGCTAGCGCTTACCCTTTTTTCCAACAATCTTTCTCAGAACAGCTGTAAGCATACAGTCTACAAGACACGTTAGCTATGCACGCTTTGCTTGAAGTACTTAACAGATCACTCGCTTATTTGTTGCTATTTCGTGTGTTATTTTTTACTGCCCACAAAAAAAACAATTTAGCCTCATCTTATTTATTCTTTTGCTTATCTTACATACCTTACAGTTGTGGTCAATCAAGTTGCTTAATGTGCTGATCATTTCGAAGCTTCAACATCCCCCCCCGGGAAACTTACCGGCATTTGACCGTTGTCCGTACTCGGGGGTAGGAAATTTGAACCTTGCCTGGCTGGGGTGGGGAATTTAAACTGGAAGTGTCAAGTCTTTCTTGCGGAATTCAAGTGTGATATTTTTAAACATAGAGGTATGCAAGGCAAATAGTTCGGGTGAATGGTTCAGAAAACAAAGTCTACAAGACCTTTGATCAAAGAGTAGAAAGTCACGATCGCTGATTTCGCCTTTTACAAAAAAAAACATTGGGCGAACAATTGAATTTGAACGCAATTTCTGCCCCCGATGGGGGAGGGGGGGATTTGAACAGGCAAATCTTTAAAAGTTCAAAAGCCTGGGTAGATGTTGAAGCTTCGACTAAATCGACGCATAACTGAGAGCTATACTCCGTAGAGAATGGTATTCCCCTGATACCTTGTATGTTTACTCTGGTCTTAGATGCTCACAACGATAGCCTACCCTTCGACGGTCCGGGATACAGTTATGCGCATGCTTTCTATCCTCCTAATGGCGATGTTCACTTTGACGGTTCCGAGGCATGGTATATCCCTTTTACCCACTGTGCAGAATACTTTGGCAATACCATCGAAAACGTATTAAAAGGCACCAAAAGTTTATATCGTGTCGCAGTACACGAGATAGGACATAGTTTGGGTTTGAAGCATTCTTCTGTTCAAACTTCCATCATGTGGCCAACCATAAGCCTCGACACAATAGACGTGTGTCTCGATGCTGATGACATCGCTGGTATTCAGGATCTTGGAGGTATTACTTCTTACGTCAATTGTTAACAATAAATTGATGACGTCATTGAAATGTAATTTTTTTTTTGTTGCACCTTGTTGGTCTCCCAATTTATTTAACTCGGTATTTTACCCTCGAATTTAAGACGCTGTGTGCATCTTAACCTGTAATTCTCCTTGCAGTCTGTTATAGAATTCTCAAATGTTGGTTCAGAGAATTTGGTATCAGGTCAACTAATATTTTTCTTTATCGTCATCAATTGTCTGCTTGAAATATTTATTAATAGCAGAAGGAGAAATTACGTCTTGGTCACATGTGGGAGTGAAAGGGTTGATGATATTTAATTGGTTTGAATGAGTTGTAAACTGCTATCGGTTATTTACACGTCGCCAAACAACAAAGAATAGAACATTAGCATTTTATTTTCAAACTTCGGTCAATTTCGCATTTGTAAGCATTTTTGAGATTGGCGGCTACGATCTTCGTCATACGAAACCATGCACGAGAACCATTATTATGACAAGAGTATATCACTGAAACAGAATACGTACAATCTACCATTAGTTTCGTGCCCAGATCTTCCACGGCCAAGCTGTGAAAGCATTCTAGATAAAAGGCAAAACTTCACTCGATGTGGAATCGTCTTTACGTATTTAACATATATATTTTTCGATCGCTGTCTTACGGTTCAAAATGCTTGTGGCAAGTGAGTCACGCATGCCATGCTCTACAACCGTGTTAAAAGCAGACCCGTGCAAGAATCAAACAAAATCGCAAATCTTCGGCAAAGTTGAAAAAAAAAAAAATCAAATTCACTCGTCTTTTTGCATATGGATAGCCTTAAGTGAGTGTATGAATGTCATTTAGTTTTTACCTTGAAATACCTGTTAATTCCTGAGAAAAACGATGGAAGCCGTTTTCAAATTGGGCACAATTTGACGATCCCAAACACGTGCAAACAGGGTTGAAATCGGTCATGATTCACTTGACTCGCTTGTCAAAACTACTGCGCTTGAAGAAACTGTCATAGTTCCAATTTGTTGTATAACTTGTCATGGTCTAAACAACATGATTTCATAGACATTAGATTTATCTGAGTATTCAAGAGAAGTAAAGAAGTTCTGGCTCTCTCCCGTGCTTCGTGAAACGGTAGGCGAAAAATAACGATAATTTTAAGCGTGTGCCTTTGTTTAGAATTTCGTTAGATTGAGAATGACAATACCCGAGTTAACGATCTTTCAAAATATGTAAAGTTTACTTTGGGGAAATAAATGTGGGATTTTTAAGAATTTGTTGAGAATCGTTAACGAAATACGTAAAATCACGCCATACTGTGTATGCGTGACCATTAACAAAAACAAAATTGTTTTTGTTTAGAAATCCTGGCAACTCAAAAAGCGTAAAGAATAATGCAGATATACTGACTTCAACTTGAATATGATATTCTCGAATTTTCAAAGTGCTTCATTTTACTGTTTGTTTAATTTCATTGGTGAGGTTTATCAGAAACAGAGTAGCCCGCCGCTACAGAAGAAGAAGAAGAAGATGATTCATTTAACTCAGCTCGGTTTTACAAGATATACAGGTTAAATTTACATAACAACTAAACACAGTACAGCAAAGGAATAAGGAGAAAAAGATTTAGCAATAAAATGGGTAGCGAGTTAGGATCATCCAAATAGCAAAGGCTAATCTAATGGATGACCCCTAATTATAAGATATAGTTAAGGGCAAAGTTAGGAATAATTTTTTTTTTAATTAAAAAAAAAAAAAGAAGTATTATTTTATGCACTGAAGTAGATAATTAAAAAGAGTAAGAATTGAGTATAGAGTTCTTCAGGGCTTTACGAAATATTCTAAGAGAATTTGAATTAGTTATACTTGTAGGTAAGGAATTCCAAACGCGAGGGCCAGTGAATTTTGGGGACCGTAGGCCATATTGAGCCACCATCAAAACCGGCTTAGTTTTCGACGAATTCTTCGTAGCTCACTTTTCACATTTGTACTCTTTACAATAAAAATACAGTTTTTCCCGAAAATTATGAAGGAAACTGTTAAAGGGCTGACAATAAAGTAGTTCAAGCATGTGTTCCCACGTAGTTTACCGTGAATCCATTGAGACTATATGCAAATTACGTCTCGCTTCCAATGCAACACAAAATTTGCATATCAAGCTTAGACTTTCTCAAAGTCGTTCGCTTGGTTTTCTGTTCTGGTGTGGTAGTTTTCGCTCGCTCGGCTCGGTTCGCTCGCGCTTCGCGCTAACTGTCGCGCTACGCGCTCAAAAGAGCGACTTGTGAGCAAGTCTATATCAAGCTGAGCAAGAGTTCGTAACAGTGATTGGTACATAGGGTGGGTAAGGCACTCCCAGTGGCCAAGACTGGGTCCTTTTGCCAAATGTCGCTTTTCTTTTGTTTTTGACGATCGTTCCGAAGTTATCAATCAAATCATTTCAAAACAGGAAAGAGGTCTCGGTGGTTTTAATTGACAAAACTACCCTACATGATTTGCACATTGCGACAATATAATATGATAAATTTACGAACATGGACTGCCTACTATACTCCCGAGAGAGCAAAAATCTTCCATCATTTCCCTAAGAGCAGGAACACGCAAAATATCACGGTCTTTCTTAAATATAGAATCTTTGTTTAGTTCGCGTGGGAAATAAACATACACTAATGAGGTTAATTTAATTACATAAAATTGAGGTGTTTGATTCTTCAAAAGTAGGTAACGAGAAAGATAAATTCTTGGTAAAATACCTCAAAGAAACGAATTATAGAAAGAGACCGCAGACTTCTTTTCCCCCCACCCCATGAACAAATTCAACTGTCACACAAGCTCGTTTAAATAAATTCTCACGGTGTCTAGACTATAAAAAGTTGTACAACATGATAGCTTTTTCTAGCGCAGTTGTTTTGATACACGAGTCGAGTGAATCATGACCTAGTTTAAACCTGTTCGGTGTCGCCAAATCGATCCCGGGACTGAAAACGAAACGTTTTCGTTTTTTCGGAAACAAATAATTTTTTCAAGAAAAAAACTACACAGCAATTGTGTACAGGCTACCCGTATGCAAAAGTACAGCAAATTTTAGTTTTTTGACTTTCCCATGCAATGTTTGATTTTTGCACGGATTTGCTCTTAAGTTTCGAGCATTCACTGTAAATAGTGCATCTTAATGATAATAGTTACAGAAATGTTGATGATGTGATAGTTAGGAGTAGCAACAACACTTACAATGATGACGATCATGAATACTACAGTGCAGGGAGTATGAGTACAAATGCAGATCTAAATTCTGTTTTGTCCCTTCATGATTGGTCTAAGTAAGCGTTACATTCTCTCCTAAGGTAAATGTGTCCCCAGAGTAAAAAACATCTTCGACTGGCGTTCCTCTAAGAGTAATGTTTGGACGACCTACGTCATGAAAGGAGATATTTACTGGAAACTTGACGCACGGACCACCGTTAACATGCCAACCTATCCGCTGAATATAGTTTCTGGGTGGGGTTCTTTCCCACATGACCCCGATGAAGTTTTCGATTATAGCACTGGGGGCGTTACCTACATTTTCAAAGGGACACAGTATTGGAAATACCACAATTCTGCGGACGCAATGTACTCTGGCTATCCTTTAGATATAGGCCCACATCAATGGCCAGGGATACCAGATAATATAGATGCTGCCTTTTCTACTCTTGATGGTTACACGTTCTTTTTTAAAGGTCATCAAGTCTATAAATTTGATCAATATGCAGATAAAACAGTAGCAGGGTACCCAAAAGATAGTTCACAAGAATGGAAAGGTGTCCCCGACAACCTAGATAGTGCTTACGTCGATAGGACAACGAACACGATCTACTTTTTTCATCTAGATTATTATTATGAGTGGGACGCAACTGGAAATACAACAAAACCAGGGCACCTAATCGGTTATGATAGATTTTTTAATATTTGCGATATATAGATATGGCTAGTAGTTGTCTTTTTTTCTAGGAAAATGTTGTCGGAGTCTCTAATCCTTATATATGATTGCATATTACCTTTCAAGCGTTTGACAATAGGCAACTAAATATTGAGTTTGGTGTGCATTGCCTTGGTAAAGTTGTTAGAAATTTAAAATATCCATAGTCTGTATTAGAGGAGTCTAAACGAACCACAATGGCAGCGGTGGATACAAATATTGTGGGTGACATAGAGGTTTCGTAATCAATTCAAAATTAGCAACTCTAATGAAGAAATATGTTTTAATTTTAACATAAATATATTTTTTCCTCGACCTCATCCCAATGGAGTAATCGTTGTGACTGTTTAGACTTCCATTTAATTTATAACATACATTATTAACGACGTAACAATATCGTTGCGCATTGACACTGTTTCTGTTTCTAACAAGTGTTTTCTAAAACACTACAAGAAACATAGAGACACTTATGACAGCCATTTTAGCGACAAGAGGCTATTATTTCCAAATACAGGACGCCTCGCCAAGAAATCGACTATGTCAGTTGGAAAAACACTACACTGCTGTAATACCCGACGAACGCAGATGTTGCGTAAATAAGAATTTTGTAAATAACGATGGGCATTTTCAAGAGTGTAGGATAAAGCCCTGATATGTGTCAGTTACTGTAAGGGGTATTTCTTCAACTTACTCATGTTAGTTAACGAGCACATTTCCCCATGAAATGAGCGACTTAGTGCCCTTTATTTCAAATCATATTCTGAGTTACGGCGCTCGTCTTTAGTTTGACTATTGGGGAGAGAGATCAACAAAATTTTGTTGCTGTTTGAAAACTGAAAATAAATATTTGTTTTTTAAGGTGTCAGATTTTAATGAAACTCAACCCTAGCTATGTCTATTTCCTCGAGATTCCGTTTCGTTATCCCCTTAGGGTGTATAACATCTATCATCCCTGAGTCAAATACAAACGCCACGAGAATAAATAATGATTAAACTCTGTAATGCAATTTGGTCTGAAATCATACTCTCGGCGGGATTTTGATTTGAAATCATAAGTATGACAGCGGACCAAATTGCACAACAGGAAGTTCAATTACCACTGTATTGCCTCCGTTTTGCTATTGCATAATTCAGTCCCTCCTAAACAGGATTTTTTAGTGAGTACAAATATTAAGTGATCCAGTACTGAGCTGGTTTGTAAAAAGTTGCAAGAGATGTCCTTGATTTTCTTGCAATCTGATTGGTCACTCTAAGCAAGCCTTTAATAAGATGTTGTGTTTGAGTATCGCTTTTTCATTGGCTGGGAGAAAGGTGTAGACTATTAAACAAATTCTCCTTGTCACCACCTTAGGAAATGAAGAATAAACATTACGGAGAATACGCACACTGATGTTAGGGCTGAGAGGGTAAACATTTAAAGGATTGAGTTTGCGACGTGCAGATATAAACAAGGTACATACAAATTAGTAAAGAGGTATTCTCCGAAAACCATACTATAGAATTAAAGACTTGATTAAAACTACTACCAAAGGTGTTTTGAAATCCCTAAGAGTGGCGCAACCGTTCAAAAATTGATTCAATAAATGTCGCCATTTTTAAAACCGCTTAGGAGCAGTTACGCACCAACATAAAAATGTTGTTCTGAAATAGCAAGCCGGAAGTTGCATGGTTTTTATTGGGAAACAGAGGGGAGGGGGTGAGTCAGTCGATGCCGACAGAGTAATAATAATAATAATAATATAGATCAATTTCTATAGCGCATTTCCATGTAAATGCTCTAATGCGCTTTACAACACTGTGCGGGGGACTTTTCCAGACTGCCGGCGGCAGTTTACAATTAATAAAGGAGAAATTTTTACAGATGCCCCCTCCCCCCCTTCCCAGTAAACAGGCCAGACCACATCACAGTAATCTCGTGATGTGGGTTCTTTAACGTCCCTTGCCGAAATTAACTAATTGATAGGTGCAGGAGACGGGACCTCCGGCTTTACGTCCTATCCGAGAAGACGAAGCAATGTGAGTGAAGCGTCTTGCTTAAGGACACAACGTCAAGCCCCAGCCAGGACTTGAACCCGGGCCATCTGACCTAGAGTCCAGCGCACTGACCACTGGACTACTCATATAAAGGGGAGCCTACAGAAAATTGACCGCCAATTAAACTTTCAATGAGTGTGGATCATAATAATATAGAGCCTTGTCTAGGGGGGTAAGGATCAGGTAAACTATATTGTGACACAAATAAACTCCTCCGAATTTCTTCCTGCCCCCCCCCCCCCCCCCGTAATAAACTATGAGCGATCCATTACAATTTAAAGATTTTACTATACAGGTACTTCAGTTGCTTCTGACATTTATTTTATGCAGGGCATCAATCAATGAATAGGACATCAGTAACGTGGGCTCACTGTTAAAATATCTTTATTATGATTTGTTTCATTACAATTGTCATTGTCCTTATCAAGAACAAACAAGGCCATGCTATACTCACCTCTGTTGATATTTTCATGGTAACGAAAGGTTGTTGTCTTTCTTATTTGAATCTTTTTACGGAGAAATGCACCACAATGACAGTTTTAATCGTCCAGCACACTATTTTTTTCGAAATGCCAAACACTGAGTGGTCGAAATCATTGATAGTCCCCTTATGTTACACAAAGTACGATAATAAGAGAAGCTGGTATTCGCCAGTTAAATGGAATCAATGTATGATTGTTTAGGTCTATCACGTGGTCCTCGTCGGTTTTATGGTCGAACAATAGGAACAATGTAAGTCGAATGAGACGAATAGACAAGATCCAGCGGAAATTCCTCTGCCGTAACACTGTTAAGTTGGCATTCTCCCTCGCCATCCGCATGCTGTGATTTATGATTGATTGTTTTGCATGCTGGATTATTCATGCAAAGAAAAGCACAATGAATGGCAGATGACGTAAATTCTTTGTAAAGCACATGATTAATGAGGGCATTCCACTCGTAATTGATGAAGGATTGTTCTCTCTTCATAACGCTCTTGTCTGTGGACGAAAGAAAAAACTTTTTGTTACAGCCGTTAAGCCGTTTAGGGTGTGGCATACACTCTGGACTGAGGATATGAGGGTCCTTTCCATTTCTGCGGAACTGAAAACCAGTATCTTCGTGAGAAATGTGAGGGAAAGGTCTTTTCCACGAGTGAGACATTTTTACAAGGATTCTCCGTGATAATTCGATTTAGTTCCTCCGCTCCAATAAGTGCCCCCTTTCTACCAAGAGCCTCCCTCGAATTTGATTTTTGTCAATAAGCGCCCTTATTCTGATTCAGTGATAGCACAACAGTGCTATCAACAGTGATCAACTGAGATCAACAGTGGTGTTCGTCTTAGCCTCTCGACCATATTTTAAGTGCACAGTTACTTCAAACAAATGATCTCGCCTTAAAATTGCGATTTTAGTCCAGGAGTGGATCAATCTATTTACTCTAAAAAAATTTGACTTGTTTGAACATTCTTCAATCGCACTTTTTGATTCAACTAGTCAGCGAGTCACAACAAATCAGCTTACCTTTCCCATTGAAGGGCTGCACTTGGATAAATTTACACACATATGCATACCACATAATACACGGCGTGTCATTCCATTTTCCACGGGACGACAACCCATCCAGAATCACACAGTCGCTTATGTTAAGGCCATTATCAGGTTCGTCAGCCTCCCAGTTCTCATATGTAACGGTGCTGCCATCGCTCCACGCGAACACTCCTTCGGTTTTACCGTCAGTAAGACCGATGAAAACAGTGCTGTTTCCGGCTAAAGTTCGAACAAATTCGTTTTCTTCAAGGCTATGAATTGACACCAGATTTGCTTGGTCCTTTTTACAAGCAGCAGATGCGATTGAGAAAGGGACATATTTGGGAACAAATTTAAAGCAAGCTTTATTCCATTCTTTCCATTCCGAGTTACACTGAACTGCGTCACAGCCCCAATAGAATTCACAAACTAAAAAAAAAGGTAGAAAAAATAGTGTTATGACTCCATGAGTCGTCTACCATAGACTACAAACAGCCTCTGCTTTTAGGCGAAAAAAAAAGTCACCGAAAAAAAATTGATGTCAGTGTGCAGTTCGGAACTCTGGAAGAGAGGCATAGCGCACTCACGTCATTTTTTTTTTTTTTTTTTCACTGCTATGTTTTAGCTCATGCGACGGACTTCGCCGAAAAGAAGGGCCTTTTCAGAGTCTACTTCTACAATGCGAAAGTTAATACTCATGACCTTGTTCTGAAATGTTCTGAAAACCGAGACAAGAACGAGATTTTTTAGAACACGTCA
The DNA here is from genome assembly GCF_964205215.1 of Stylophora pistillata. Taxonomy (NCBI): domain Eukaryota; kingdom Metazoa; phylum Cnidaria; class Anthozoa; order Scleractinia; family Pocilloporidae; genus Stylophora; species Stylophora pistillata. The sequence goes on along the minus strand of NC_142519.1, from coordinate 32,683,082 downwards.
TCGACAGTGCTGGCCATTTTGAGAAAAAGGAACCGTAAAATCCTCACTGAAATCTGAAAATCATTTTCAGGTTAGCCTTCCGCCTACACGACTTTGTTTAATTTCCTTAAATCTTAATGACGAGGAATGAAATCGATAAAAATTGGCAAAAGCAATAACTTGAACTTTACCAAAATTTGCATTCGAAGAAATTTTACCCCAAATCGTATTTTTGCTGCTTCTTTCACCGTTGTGTACTATATGGTTCTAACTCACTTACACCAAAATACTCTTAAAAATCATGATCAGTAATATCATGTTCTGATCAATGTACACTTTCTGGTTGGAATTTTACATCACTCAGTAAATTATTAAAAAAAAGGATATATCAACAAAGTTGAAATGGTAAATTGGCCACCGTAACGATTACAAAAGCTGACGTTTCGAGCGTGAGCCCTTCGTTGGAGCGAATAGAGGAATTGTGGTTATGTGTGCTTTTAAAGGCAGGAGATGGAGCTACGTTATTACAAAAAAGGGCTTAGCTTCCAAAAAATATTTGTTAAACAAAATTCATAATTTTCCTTTTCCGTAACAGGTGAAAGCTTTTTATAGAAACAATTTAATATGTCCGGTCAAATTAAAGAAAGAACCATTTGAGGGTAAAATTTGTGACGTTTGGGGGTCATTAAAAGCGAAAAACGATCAAAATGTGTTATCGCTGTGCAATTACAGTGAATGGATTTATAAAATCATAAGACTAAATATGTAACTCATCCACTTTTATGTTCAGTACATTTTTTAATTTTTCTGGAAAAAAATAAAAACAAAAACAAAAAAACAGCAGAACAAGTTATCAGTTTGCTTTTTTGTTCAATAGGGCGGTAAGAAACATAAAATAAACCCGGTCAGAAGAAGAGGTACTCAAATCGATAGGTTTGTAGAGAAAGGTCTTGCCTTTCAACAGGTTCCCTTTGTTCGCGAAACGTTAAGTTTTTGTGCACGCCACGAAAAAATATTACAAAAAATAATAGCATATACAACAAAAACAACCAGACCGAAGATAAAAAACAGCAAAAAAAAAAAACCATCTCGCAGTCAGTTTTCAACTCTTTAACTCAGGATTAAACATCATCGTTTAAAAGCTAAATGTACAAAGAAGTCTGACTAAACTATTTCCTCGGTAAAGTCTATATTCAGGCGATTGAAAATGGATAATTACAAAGAGAAATTAAACACTGACATTTTTCTGCTCTACAAGGGCCAGTCAACTAATGCTACCACACATCATCATCCTCAAAGCCTGCAGTAACTTGTCGGTTATTGTTACTGAAAAATTAATTTTAAAGTTTCACATATCCATCGTTTGGTTGTGGGAAAAACTATTTGTGGGAAATGAAAAACTATTTTCATTGCTTCGTTTGCGCGTTTTCGGCAGATGTTTGTACAAGAAAACTTGACATCTTCAAATTTGTAGCATTTGTCATCTAATGTAATTTCTTAGATTTCTTCTGTGTTTGCCGCCATCATTTTAATTTGTTCATCAAAAAGCTGAAGAACATCCACCAACACATTTTCGATGTATTCCTACTCACCCGGCCCATTTGTCCCTCAGGAATCAAGTTGTAATGGATACTTTAACCGCGAGAACAGTGAAATGAAAGCATTGCTCTTCCTTTAAGAATTTTCGCAGCTTTTCATAGCTTTGTAATTGCTTTCCTCTGAAGTCCTTTTTTCATATGTCCGATTAGCTTAAAAGCATTTTTTACTAAAGCGTTCAACATTAGATAGCAAGTTAAGAATCTTTGAAAGTTGAATGAAATACACAATGCCATACAAAAGAACCTTACTTGTAAAGGCAACACCAACTGCTGCGAGCCATCTTTGTCCACACATGCTTCTTTGGAAATTACAGTTGACAACTCGCTGCCTTATTTCAAGTTTAAAAATATTACCTCTCTTTAAATTTGACTTTGGAATTTATTCACAAAGGCGCCGCGTTCATTTTCGAAAGATATGTTGAAATTAGATTCTCAAGTATCCGCCGTCGGGAAAATTTACAGCTTTAAGATTAAGGAACACTTAAATCTGTGACGTCAATGACAAGCCGTCTGGTTCCTTTTCCATCATCTCACCGTGTTCCCGTTCCAGAAAAGGAATTAGTTTTCTGAAAATGTTTCTTCAGTTTCAGTTAAAATGTACTTGTGTTCTGAACTTCTACAGAAGCATCTTTGATGTGAATCAGAAGTGAAACAAAAATGAATGTGATAAGAAAAGTAAATTATTGTCACTTTGTCGGGCATTAGGATGCATTTTACGGGCTAAAATTAAGATATTTTAGCCCGATGAAATAAACCAATGAAAAGCAAGAATGAAACAATCTTGCGATGCAAGTAGATAATAATTGTTAAAACTCCAGGACCCATCTTGCATGCTCGGCATTGCCCGGGACTACCTCGTTCTTTTTTTTTTTTTTTAGCGTTTTTATGGACCTCGTCTTGTAACTCAATCTGCACTCTTTCCATAACCAGGTCATATGGTTTTTGATGCACTTTTGATCACCTGGTATGTTAAAAGGCGCACTATAAATCAATAAATCATTACTATTGTTATCATTATTATTCATAGTATTATTATGGCAGTACAAACGTCTGGATGCACAGAGTAAAGATTAAAAGCTTAGGCTGCATGGGCGGCAAACCGTAACCAGCCACAGCATCGACTAAAACTTATTATTATTATTATTATTATTATTATTATTATTATTATTATATTGGCAGTACAAACGTCTGGATGCCCAGAGTAAAGATTAAAACCTTAGGCTGGGCGGCAAACCGTAACCAGCCACAGCATCGACTAAAACTTATTATTATTATTATTATTATTATTATTACTATTATTATTATTATTATTATTATATTGGCAGTACAAACGTCTGGATGCCCAGAGTAAAGATTAAAACCTTAGGCTGGGCGGCAAACCGTAACCAGCCACAGCATCGACTAAAACTTATTATTATTATTATTATTATTATTATCATTATTATTATTATTATTATTATCATTTTATTGGCAGTACAAACGTCTGGATGCCAGAGTAAAGATTAAAACCTTAGGCTGGGCGGCAAACCGTAACCAGCCACAGCATCGACTAAAACTTATTATTATTATTATTATTATTATTGGCAGTACAAACGTCTGGATGCCCAGAGTAAAGCTTAGGCTTACGCCAAAAAAGAAAAGCAAGCAAACCAACCCCACTCCCCCCCCCCCAAAAAAGGAAACCTGATTAAAATTGATTTGATAAGAGTCTCATAAAGATATATAAATAACATTGTCTCGGCTTGCAGTTGCCCTACCGAACTTATCTCCAGCTATCTAGACAAAATTATGGCTCCCATCGTCAAAACTTTACTATCATATATTAAAGACAGCCAACTTACTCTTCAAATTATTCGAGACTTTAATTCCTTGGCCAAAACAAACTTCTCTTTGCCATGGATATTACGTCTCTTTACACTGTCATTCCTAATGGCGAAGGCCTTCTGGCCCTTAAACATTTTTTTTATCAACGTACTGTTAAGGAACCTAAATCTGAAACACTATTACGCTTAGCCGAACTAGTGCTCACACTCAATTGTTCTTCATTCGGAAACAACTTCTTCAAACAAACCAATGGTGTAGCCATGGGCACCAGAATGGGACCTAGCTATGCCAATCTTTTCGTAGGTTTTGTCGAACATCAATTTTTCAGCCAATACAACGGGTCCAAACCTGAACTCTACGGTCGCTACATCGACGACTGTATCGGCGCTACCTCCTCTACCAGAGAGGAGGTCACTCAATTCATAACCGCAGTCAATTCTTTTCACCCGGCTCTGAAATATACCTGGGAAATTTCAGGCAATTCTTTATCCTTTTTAGACATCAAAGTTTCAATTGAAGGTAATGGTTTATGCACTAGTGTGTATTACAAACCTACAGACTCGCATAATTACTTGTTATATTCGTCTTCGCATCCATCTTACGTTAAGAATTCCATTCCTTTTTCTCAGTTTCTAATACTTCGTCGTTTATGTGGTGATGACTCTGATTTCCACCACAAATCAGGGTCAATGTGCCAGTTCCTCGATAAACGTGGTTACCCTGTTTCTGTCGTTCAAGCGGGTTACCACCGCGCTCAACTTATTGATCGACATTTAGCACTACAAACGTCGCATAAGGAAGATTCCGACCGCATTTCATTCACTCTCATGTTTCACCCTCACAACCACTCAGTTAAATCCATCATTCTTAAAAACTTTAAATTACTTCAAAACGATCGAGAGACAAGCACTATCTTTTCGCAGCCTCCGCTCATTTCATTCAAACGCGACAAAAACATAGGCAAGTTTTTGGTCAGAAGTTCTTTTCAGACTAATGACCAACCAGGGACTTTTAAATGCGCTCGTGCACGATGCAAAACGTGTCCTTTCATTCACAACACTGATAAAATATCGGGACCTAAACGATCCATTAAGATCACCGATCACTTCACGTGCACCTCCGCCAATGTAATCTATTGCATAACTTGCACTTATTGCAAAAAGATATACATCGGTGAAACAGGCAGAAGACTAGGTGACCGATTCCGAGAACACCTTCGAGACGTGGAAAGGAATGACAAGGACACATCGAAACCAGTCGCTAGACATTTTAATTTACCTAATCATTCTAAGCAACATATGGCAATCTACGGTCTTTCCTTGCACTTAGGTAGCACGGAAAGCCGTAAAAATCTTGAACAAAAGCTCATCTTTCAAACCGGCAGTCTAAATCCCACAGGGATCAACGAACGCTTTTCATTCCACTAATTTATTCATGTTTTTCTCGTTGCCATGTTCCCACCAATAACGTGGCTCCATTTTCTGCCTTTAAAAACACACACAACCCACAATTCCTCTATTCGCTCCGACGAAGGGCTAACGCTCGAAACGTTAGCTTTTGTAATCGTTACGGTGGCCAATTTACCATTTCAACTTTGTTGATATATAAATAACTAAATTAAATCCCAAAGGCTTTCGGGACGTCTTAATTACAAAATTAAAACTGTTCATAAGTTGAAAAACATCGTCGTTCATATAGCTGTTCATTTTCCTATGGGAACCCTAAAATGAGGGTCTATTAAAGGGGATCCTACATTCCGTAAACCGCCATATTTTGTTCCTTCGAAACCGCAAACCGCTTTGGTTATTTTCTAAAAACCGACACCGCCCTACAGGTAGGACGATTATCCTCATAATCGATCTTTTAAAAGCACGTAGCAAATTCTTTGCGATATGTTAGCTCAATAATCGTATTTCTCCTCACAAAGACCACAAGATATTAAGGACAGAACAAATTGTTTCTATAGAACTCCATTCAGTAACCAGCGAACAAAAAGGTTTTGACGTCTAATGGGCTGTTTACAAACACAAAGATTGCTCGACATGTTTATAACGAATTGTAAAAGTACAAGTTTTTAGAGCTGGGTGTGTTGTCTGTTCTTATTGACAAATAAAGTTTTGATAAGAAGCAATGTGCAAATATTAATCTTAAACACCCCAAAAAGGTACGAAAAGCATAAAAATTTTGGCAACTTTTCGGCAACTTTTTGAAAAAAATAGCAACTTTTTGGCAACTTTTAGACACTTTTATCGGCAAATTTTTTGGGATTTATCGGCAACTTGTGACTTGGCCTAGTCGGGGAGCTCACACTCCGTCATCTTTCCACGTGCTTTCGTGACTCTTTCGAAGCCTTGAAGCCTAGCCTTGTATCAAATTACCTCCCCACCCCTCCCCACATGGTCGGAGAAACAGAGGGAACGCATGAATGACTTAGTCTAGCCCTAAAAGGCAATCCTATGTTAAAGGGAGAAGCTTTAAGCAAGATAAAGTTACCGCTCAGTCTTTAGAGCCTCTTAACTCTGTTTGAATAACCGCCACAAAAACACGCAAAAAACCGAAAACCGCGAGCTAAATTTATGATTTCCCGCAACCGCACGATAATTTCTTAACCGTAAACCGCCAGATAAATGTGAATGAAACCGCAAACCGGCACTCAAACTTGGCTTAAACCGCCAAACCGCCAGACTATAATTGACCCTCTAAGATATGTAATATAATCTCGAAAATGTACAAGATAAAATTTCTATCAAAATCGGCTGGGGTGTCCAAAATTCCTAGAGATGTCTAAACGCTTACTCTAGCAATGTGTAATGGACTAGACAGGATTGCTTTTTGCATTTGGTGCATAATTGATTCACACTTGTCTCCTACAAGTTCTTTAATATTTCTCTCAACCTCTTTCGAGCAGCCCCCAAGGACATCCATGATGATGTTATACCGATTGACCTCGTACTCAGGGTATCGGTTCGTCAGCTCCAGTCTCAGTTGACTGTACTTCGTTGTTAGTTGTGTCAGCGAATAATGGGCCTTCCCAGAAGGCGGTCGCATGCTCATTTTCATACAATGGCTTGGGGTGACTTGTGAGAACCACGGTTCAACTTTAGTAATGAGATCCAAAGATCTGAGGACTTCAAAGAATAAGATCTTGAGAGCATTGTTACGCCTCTGTAGGTACTTAGTCCGTGCCAATGCACTACATCCAGATAGAATGTGCTGCACATTCTCTTTGAATCCTGCATAGGCGGCATTTTTCATTAGTGACTTGTGATTTTGTTTTTATTATTATTATTATCAGCAGTAAAAGAGGAACACAGGGCGCCAAGGCGTAGCCTGTGCTCCGGCTAGTGATACTAGAATTTAAAGGTAATGTCCGATTAAAAAGTAAGGATAAAATAAGTATATGTATATATATAATAAACTAAACCAAATTACGCTAAAACATGCTAAATGTTCAGAGTTCTAGAGCAGGAGACAAACCGAAGCACGGGTAATACGATGTCTAATGTATCGCAACCTTAAAAGTACGTGAAATGTTCAGTGTGACGGATATGCATGCCCTTTGCATCTTCTTGAGGACATCTCTGTGACGCCTCCCAACTAACTCCTTCAACGTTACCTCCACTTCTGTCGACCAGCCCCCGAGTACGTCCACAATGATGTTGTACTGTGAAATTTCGTACCCGGGGTACTTCTGCTTCATCTCCCATCTGAGTGGCGCGTATTTCATCGCCTTTTCTGATGTTTTCTTTTGACGATTGCTCACCCAGGAGCAGCTCATCTCCATCACTATAACCTTCTTCTCCTGGTGGTTTACTATTCTCGTATCAATTCTGTTGGCCCTAAGATCTTGGTACTCTCCGTAGAGTGGGACATCCCAGTATTATTATCGCAGAGAAATCAACTGAATGCTGCATTCCAATCAGGCAGCAGAGGGCGAAAACCGTAACCTGTGAACCATGGAGTAAAAAATAAATGTACATTAACTAATCCTTAAAAGCTTTTCCGTTGTGTCTACGGTCCTCCTTCTAGCAGGAACTCAAACTGCCACCTTGAAAGTCCGCGTAATATTCAGCGTGCCCGAGAGCACTGCCCTCTACATCATTCGCAGTACGTCTGTGATTCTGCCTCCCACCAGCTCGCGCATCATGACATCCAGCTCCCGTGACAACCCCCGAGGGCATCTATAATGATGTTATATTGCTTCACCCCATAGCCTGGCAACTGCTGCCTTAGTTCCCAGCGAAGGGGTCCGTACCTCAGTGTCTTCTCTTCATCCTTTCTTGTCCGATTGTTAACCCACGGGCAGCTCATTTCCAGCGTCACAACTCTCTTGCACATATGATTTACAATGCGTGCATCCACCCTATTGCATCTGACCTCTTGTTGATCAGCATAGATAGGGACATCCCAATAAGCTTTAACATTCTCTGACTCATACACGGGCTTCGGCTTGTCGGGTGAGTACCAGGGTGGTATCTCGTCTATAAATCCCTCATGATACAACAGTTCGTAAAACAGTACCATCAGTGCTGCGTCGTGTCTAGAGAGATACTTGCTCTGGGCCAGCGCACTGCATCCTGACAAGATATGTGCCACACTCTCTGGAACCTTGCCGCATAATCTGCACCTCACCTCGCCATCCCCGCTTGCGTGGGTCTTCTGACTCGTGTATACTCGCGTTGGCAATAGCTGCTCGTATAGCTCGACGAGTCCAGCAATTGTGTGTGATGGGCAGTTCTTCCACTCTGTGAGCCACCAGAAACACCCATCGGCACTCAGACTCTCATCCTCCAGCCTGGTAGTCACTAGACGTCCTTGCCATCGTTGGTTTCTGATCTCCTCCTCAAACTTCTCAGTTTGGCACCTTCGCACCTCTTTCTTGATCCCTTGCGCGTGTTCCAAATCCAACTCCAGCCCCAAGTCCTCCGCGCACTTAGCCACTTCTTTAAAAATTGACCTACGCCCCATCCTTGCCGCTTGCTCTTCAAACTCCCGTACCATTCCCAGTGCACGATCTTCATTGCCATGGAGTCTGACTGCATCCTTGATTTTTGTGGCTTTGTACTCCATTTCAACAGAGCGCAATCCCCGCCCTCCTCTACTTCTTGGCATATACAACAATGCATTCAAGCTACATGGGTGTCTACCCTCACTCTCGACAACAATCTTGCGCGCTTCCCTATCGATCTGCTTAAGTTCCATCATCGGCCACTGTTGTGTCCACATGAGATATCCAAGAACAGGCAATGCAAACTGATTTGACGCTACCACCCGACTATAATCGGACAAGGGACTTGTCCAAATAACTGACAATCGTCTGAGATACTCTCTTGCTGCACACTCCAGGACCAACTTATCCTCCTGCCTAACACTCTCAAGTACTCCAAGGAACTTGTACTGCTCACCATCAGCAAGACATGGTATTCTAGTCGACTCCACAACTCTCCCCCCTGAGACAGCAGTCACTTGGACCCCTCTTTTCACATGGGCCACCGCACACTTCTTCCACTTCTTCCACTGAAGCCCCACATCCTCCATAGATGACTTAACCATCTTCATAACCCGTTTAAGCTTACTCTCCGATGCAGCGAAGGTCTTGATATCATCGATATACAAGAGTCCCGTAACCTTGCTGTTAATAGGTTTGGACATCCGGTATCCTTCAGCGGCTCTGATCTTCCATGCCACTGGGTTCAAGCATACGGAGAACAGCCTCAGGCACAATGCATCCCCCTGAGGTAACCCTCTGTTGAACTTAATCCTTTCGGAGGTCTGTCTCCCTTCCCTTGTGATCACCACTACCTTTGTGTTCCAACTCTTACACAGTTTAGCAATGACTTTACACAACCATGTGGGAAACCTGTGTAACGTCATCAGCCCATTCAACCAACTATGATCTACAGAATCGTACGCCTTTTTAACATCAATCCAGGCCCCTCTCAAATTCCGCCTCCTCCTATGACAATCCAACGCAACTGTTCTGTCGATCAATAAGTTGTCTGTTGTTCCACTGCACCCTGCACGTGCCCCCCTCTGCGCACCCTCCATTAGATCGTTCTCCTCAAGATGCTGGTTTGTTGTGACAAGCAGACACGAAGTGAACCACTTATAAAGCGTGTTTAGACAAGTGATGGGTCGTTGGTTGTCGCTTGTAAACTCTCCGGGTTTTGGGATTAACGTTGTTTTCCCTTTACGAAACGATGCTGGATACTCTTCCTCATACTCGGAGATCACACGGAATGACGAAATAACACCCTCATGCAGCGCTTGGGTACGTTTGCACCAAAAATTGGCGATACGATCCGGTCCAGGTGCGCTCCAATTCTTCTTCCGCGCTAAAACGTTTACAGCCTCACTTTAACTATGTCCCAGCCCTCCTCCACTGAAGGAGGGAAGCGATCGTGAATAATAGCTCGCAAATCATGCAGCCATTCCGCGCTTCCGTTTCCCGTTCCGTTCCCTTCCCATAATTCCTTCCAAAAGCCACTTGCTTCTTCGATATTAACAAACACCTTCTCCTCTATTTGCTCATCCCGTTTCCCAGAGTCTACATACTTTGGACGCTCACTCTCTTGGTCGTTAGCCAACACTCTTCTCATGCCCGCATATACTCGGCTAGTATCATCTTTAAATTGTTGATTAATCAACCTTGCTTCCTCTAGCTTGTTGCCTCGCACAAAGCCTTTCTTCAGTTTTCGTAAAGAGGATTTCTTCTTCTCAATATACCCGACAAGTGATGCTATTGATGACGTGCGGCATTCCTTGTGCAAAATCTCCCGGTTCCTTCTCTCTCTCTTGGTGAGCTTTCGGTTTTCTTTCAAGCGATCCACTTCCGCTTTGGCAATTGAAATCTGTTTCCTTATTTCACATACAACAAATATATATGAAATACATATATATGAACTGCGGTTATGAAACGTATATGTGCACGATCCTTCGCAGTAAGGCCATCAAATTAACTCGAGTTAACTCGAGTTAATTTGATGGCCTGCTCCCAGTTGGCTTGTTAGCTCAATTGGTAGAGCGCTGCACTAGTATCGCAGAGGTCAGTGGTTCGAATCCCGTACAGGCCTGAATTTTTTTCAGGTCTGATTTTCACTATTGTTTAAATAGTGCTTTACTGCGAAGGATCGTGCACATATACATTATTTCACATACTTTTTCTACGTACAAACGGCGCCGTTTCTGTTGCTTACTCTCTCCAGCTGATGGTCTTTTCGGGCCTTTCTTTTTCCAACGTTTGTACAACAAAAATGCAATAACAACAGAGTACAACGCAGCTTGCGATCCAAAGATACGTGAACGAGTTGTCCGTAGGGAGTACTTTCTATTGTCTCATCAGCTCTGCTAACACTTGATTGATGTTCTCGAGGTCGCGCTTTGTTGGTTTCTCCTTAATACGGGTGTCAAACTCGCAAGCTTTGTACTGACCTTGGCAGGTGTTAATTTGGCGTAAGATGGTAATTGAGGATTCAAGCAAAGTGCGTGCCTCTTCACTGATGGTACTTGTCATCCCCTCGGGACTAAATCGTTCTCTCATATGCAAATCCAAATCTACCTGCACAGCGCACGAATTAGCACTTTGCAACCATTAATATTCTCATCCAATTCTTCGTAAACACTCTCTCCCTCCTTCCTTCTTTAACTTCCCCCAATCCCTGCACTCAAACTCTTTGCAACACTACCGAAAGTCTTCTCTAGTCTGGCGGCTTGATCCCGCAGGTTTTGACTCGTCAGTGCGAGGTTACCATATCCTTTCTCTTCCCAAAATTCTTTCATCATCTGCATATAAGCCATCTTTCGTCCATTATTCAACCGCGGGGGATCATCTGATTTCACCCTTTCCAAAGCTCTCTTCTTGCACTCCAACAAGTCATTGTTCATCCTAACATTCCATCGTATCCTTCCGTTCGCCTGTTGTCGTCGTCCATCCGCCATGACACAAATCGCTCGCATATCCAAACAAAATAAAAATCAATTCAGCTAAAACTCCCGCTCAGAGACGCCAAATAGTCTCGCAAAACTGCTTAACAATCTGCAAAGTATACTAGATACTTCTTTAAGTATGCTCTGGCGCTCTAAACTCGGCCTGCTTTCGATGGGAACGGATTTTTATGAGAACACTCTAAAACACGTCCACACTACTTGCCGCCATTATTATTATTATCATTATTATTATTATTATTATTATTATTATTATTATCATCATCACCATCATCATCATATTCAACCATTTTCTCCTTTCGCTATTTGTATCGTGGCTTCTGCCCAGATCTCCACAGCGGGCGAGATGGGTCCATCTTGCCCGCTCAGGATCGCCCGCCTTGATACCAAGCAAGAAAAATACATTGCTTGCAATGGACCTACAAAGTTCGTAAATTTTGGAAAAAAAACGGCGACGGGGTCACAAAAAACGAGTAACAGAGAAAAAAGAAAACATTAAACGGTCCTACAAACACAGTTCGATTTATTTCCTAGCTCTCGAAATAAACAAGTCACTCTTGATTCTCATCACATCGATTTTGTTTTCGCTTTATAATAAATCCTTTATTGACCGTTCTTGAGGTCGAGATGGCTAGATGTTAGCCTAGTTCAGCTATCTTGATCTCACGAATGGTGTCGTGTCCAGACTATTCCGCGCGCTCTCCCGTTCTGAAATGACGTTCCTGTAGTCTCGTTCCTGTGCTCTTTCCCGTGGTTTTTTTCTGACTCAGCTGACCAGTTACACCGATTTCTCATAAGCAAAGATGGCGACGAAGTTTGGCTGGAAGAGAAAATTGCCTCAGAATGTAGTTGAGAAAAGGGCTGCTGTATTCGATGAAATCAACCAAAATCCCGATGATAGTGAAGAGCCATTTGAATTGGACTGGCGAGTTCTTTTGGTGAAAAAAGGTTTGAAAAGCATTGAAGATAGCGTCGCCAAAAGCAAGCGACTTGAAGAAGAAGGAGTCTCTCTAGCAGAGCAACAGAGGTGGTGCTTTTTGAAATTGTTGTTACTTTGATTCGTTATATCTACAGTAGAGTAGTTTGTTCCCGTGAAGTAGCTTCTATATCGCCTCATAGACGCAGTGCCTCTCTGAGTTCTTAGGCCTCCATTAAATATACGTTTTATTCCCTTGGCATGGAGCTTTTACTTGCTCTGCAGCTGTCCTAACCCTAAAAACCTAAAAGTGACCGGAATCTACTATCTCCTTACAGTCAAACTGCTGGATCGTCAATTAAGATCATGAGATTAAAGGAAATGATTGATAACCTAAGAAGCTTTGATTGTTAAATGAATTCTCCTAGTCAGTACTAAAAAAAATGCAGAGATAAGTATGCAGAAAGTGTGTACTGATGCGAGGGTGTACAGGGTTAAAGGTTTTGTTATAAACTTTTATATTTATGTATCTTTACTTTCATTTAATGTTGTAACAGGTACTGGGAAGCACTCAGGAAATGGAACGAAGCGATATCGTTGACTCCAAACAATGCAAATCTTTACGAAATGAAATCACAGGTATTGGTACTTAACATACTTTCCTCCTGTCGATCCCTTAATTCATTTACAAAATTTAAAATTTCTAGGGCTTAGGCTAGAATTTTAAGCTATAATATTAGTTCTTCATCATATTAGTTTTGTTGTTTGTGTATCTAGGTACTATTAGAGCTACACGAGTTGTTCCCTGCCATACAAGCAGCAGAAAGAGCAGTGTCTCTGAACCCTCACTGGTATGTAACCTATCAAACTCTTGGTCGTGCACAGATGGGGTATGGTGATGTTGAGATGGTAAGTATTCCATTTTTCAGCTCTAATCTGCTGAATATGTCAACTGATTGCTGTAATAAACAGAGCAAATCAAAATGTTAATTGTTAAGAAATTGATAATAAAATTGATAATAAAATTAATAGTCAATCTATTTGATAATAGTCAGTTTGTTACTTAGAAGCTCTCTACGATTTATTACAGACAGGGTAGGAGGATAGTGTCTCTATGGGGCAAGGCTAAGTGTTTGGAATGCTGGGAAAGTGTTCGCACTGGTAATCCCGAGTCAACTCCCAGTATCCTTAGTTTCAATTTTGATTACAAGGGAAAGCAATCAGTGGAAACTCAATTTAACAAAGTGCCAAAGGACTGGGGAAATTGGTTTGTTATATGGAGGGTTTGTCATATCAAGGTTTTGTGGCTTACATTTTACTGTAACTTTAGGCGGACTGAAACTGAAGTATCATTCGTTGTACTGAGGATTTCGTGATATAGAGGTTCATTGAATTGACGTTCCACAGCATTATGTTAACCTGATCCTACATGTTTAAAGACAAATCCTCAGACAATTGACCACAAGCTTTAATTATGAACAATTTTTTTAAAGAAATTTAATTGTATACAAGAATTTTGACTAGGACTAGGATGATGAGAAATCTCATGTGAGAAATTTTTGGTACCATAGATGTTCCTAGCTTAGAATTTTCCTGAATTTTATTAACATGACATCAATGATCACCATGTCTTTTGACATGTGATGTCTCCAATGGTATTCAGAGGTAGTTAATCACATACTTTCAGTAAAGTTATCACATAACTTTTGAATGAGCAACTTAGCAATGTATCAGATACAATAAATATATGAAGTTCATATATTTTGAACTGTGGTATTAAATAGGTATGATGCACGATCCTTCGCAGTAGATAGCGCTATCTACTGCGAAGGATCGTGCATCATACGTATTTAATACAGCAGTTCAAAATATATGAACTTCATATATTCATTGTATCTGATTTATCATCATGGGTTTATTACGAATCAACTTAACGGCCTGCTCCCAGTTGGCTTGTTAGCTCAATTGGTAGAGCGCTGCACTAGTATCGCAGAGGTCAGTGGTTCGAATCCTGTACAGGCCTGATTTTTTTCAGGTCTGATTTTCACTATTGCATAGGTAGCGCTATCTACTGCGAAGGATCGTGCATCATACGTATTAGCAATGTATTTCAATTTTCAAATTTTTTATGCCGGATTTGTACAGAAATTTTAACATCTGTTAATGTTTTAGCTCACCTTTTTTTTTAAAAGTTGTTTAAAAACCCTATCCTAAAAATAATTTGTGTTATTTCATTTATAAGTAAAATAAAATACTTTAAATGTTTTGTACCATAGGGGGTGAAAAACTTCTCAAAAGCTATTTTCTTACGACCTGATGACTTAGAGGTAAGGAAATAATCAATCTTATTATCTATCTCAGTAAGTTTGTGAGCCACACCACACTGAATTCAAAAGTTTGTTTCACTTGAAATCTTGTCCTCTGTTTGAAACCAGAGATTTAATAGAAAAAAGTTACTAACCTCACTTTCTCAGCTCACTTGCTTAGTTTTATGGCTGGTACACTTTGTGCTTGGGCCAATAATCCAAGAGGAACGAACTGGGTCGGTAACTTAAAGTATGTATCTCAAACTTGGTCAGTAGGTGTTTGATGGGTCATTTTTCACAATACTAGTAAGATGCAAAATACAATAAAACAGTGTTTCCTTACGTGCATCAATTGATGCATTTTGTTACCTTGCTTAACAATACATTTTTTTTGGAGATGTGGACAGAGGATTTACACTGGGCCTGGAAACTAAGAGACCAGAAAAGGAAACAAGATGAGAACAAGAATGGTAGAAATCTTCCTGAACAAGAAAGCAAAGAACTTTTAGAGCTATATGCCTCAGACTTAGAACAGGAAAAAGAGATGGAACGGACTTCAATGAATTTAATAACCAAGGAAAAGTGAAAGATGTAACATTTAAAGAATGTATTTGAAGAAAACAGTTGTGGTCAGGCAATGAAAGTCTCTTCCAGGAACTTGACCTGCGAGTGAGTGGCACATGGAGTGCAAAATGTCTTGGATTACAGCTTGTGCAACTGATCAGTAGTCTGGTCAGTTTCCTTCAAAACTTGTTGCGATGTAATGCACATAACCCCTGGAGTTGAGTAAATTGTAGTCACTAGTTGTGATAGGGAATGTACAGTGACCTTAAAACATATGGTTAATGGCATGGAGGTAGATGGTCATAAAAAACAACAGTTTTACTGGCTACATTTCTGTAGCATTTTGGGAAGGGGAAGTAAACAACTTTAAAAAGCACTCAAATCATTTTGAACCGAGAGAACAATAATAAAGTTTCCATTAATTTAAAACATATGGAAGCCCTGGATAACTTGTCATCCTTCACAATGACAAGATTCCACTTCTAACCCTTAACTCCTAAATGTGATGAGCTTACAATATCACCTGTCAATCAAACATTTTAATGCTTACTAGAAGAAAAGAAATGATCACCAGTTAGAGGTGTTCTTCATTGTTAAATGAATTCTCCTTGTTAGCACCTGAGGAAATTATAAAGAGAACAATGTGGATAATGTGCATGTGATGTTAGGGTGTACTCCCACATATTTTTCTGCTCCAAATCTATTCATTCCTAAAGAGAATGCCAAGGTATTACATTTCTGGGATATTTCGTTTATTGAAGCCAAGTAAGTGTTACTAATCATTGTCTTATTCTGGAAAATCCTAGTTTGCCCTTTCTTAAACACACTAATAATGAGGATGTGATTTACAACTAGTTTCTCTAATATTGTATGGTGGTCAACTGATGAGGTCTTGACATAACCAGTTTAATCTGTAAATGGCACAGGCAAAATAAGAGTCAAAAGTAAAGCTAACACAAATTAGTATTTCCCTTAATGTGCTATATATTACAGCTTACAGAGAAATCGAAACCAAACTGAATTTGGTCAGTCCTTTATCCCCAAAGAGTTTACTGGCTTCTAATTTTTCCTTACAGCATGACCCTTGAATCAAATATGAAGGTCATCAGAATCACCATTCCAAGCTCTTAATTGCCCAACAAATTCTCTTAGTACTATAGGAAATGTTAAGGCAATAGTATGGAGAATATGAATCAGGGTTCTTGCACTTTTTCAGGAACCCACTTCAAGGACCTTTTAGGTCATTTTTAAGGACCTTGGCTCGCAAATTCAAGGACCTGTTTCATTAAATAGGAGGTAACAGAAAGAATAAGGAAAAAAAACCACTGCTGTTACAACCCTGGACAAAATTGTTGAGACATTTCAATGTAATTTTAATTTCCCGCCATGTAACAATCATTTCCTAAGGAACAAACTTGCCCCCCTCCCCACCCCTGGTACAATGTTGTTGGGGCTTAACAGCTCAAGCATGCATTTCTTGTGTTACTGCAAACAACATTGCAACAGGAGAGGGGGGAAACAATCTTTAAATTTGCAATGGTAAGCACTTTTGTCAGGGTGAGTGCAAAAAATAGGTATTTTTGTAACATGTCTCGCATATCAAACATCATTATTGGCAGGGGATTTGAGAGAAAACTCATTTTCGAGATTTGTGCTAGAAACTTTCACTTTCACCACCAAAAACAAAAGAAAACTTTGACTTCGATTCATCTGCACTTATTTTCAAGGACTTCTAAGAAATTTTCAAGGACCGAGACTAAATTCAAGGGTTTTCAAGTCCTGGAAAACAAGAATTAAATTAAGGACTTTCGAGGAGTGGGAGTCCTAAATTATGAATATTCATGTTAGGGTGCCAGGGCTGAAAAGAGAAGCATGCCCAAGGAACCATTTCATATTTGTCAGTGCCATTTCAGAGTATATCTTAAAAATCCCCCATTTTACAGAGTTTGAGGAGTGCTAAGAGTAACATGCTTTAAAATTAGCTAATAGTTTGACCACAGTCTGCATGATGTTGGTAACAACTCAACCTAAGGCATCACAATAAAGCAGAGTTCACTAACTGCTGTAGCTGCGGTCATCATTAAAAAAATCCATCAGGTCAACAGCCAGGTTGCAAAAGCAAGACTCCGAGTGTTGTTTTTGGTCGTCAAATTTGAAGCTCATCTGGAGACAATTTGGGGAAAGGGTAGAGACACTTTGAAATCTCAAAAGGCAATAATTGTGGAAATTTCTTATAATTTTGGTGGAGAAGATAACCTTGATTTCAAGAGCGTAAGCTAACTGCCTTATCACCTTGGGTGCTGTCTTTGTCAAAATTAATTACAACTTCACCACTTGGCCTTTATAATGCTCTTTATTCATCTAGTAAAACCATTACATCATTTAAATTCTGTTTTCATAGTCTACATAACAATATAACAGTTAAATCCTGGGCTAAAATCTGCAGTTAAGAGCCAGTGTGCTAACATTGGATTGAAGATAAATTAGTAGATAGAACTATGTAGTAAGATGACTTTTGCAAGATTTAGGTTAATACTACAAATTATTGCTCAAGGAATAGCTGCTAAAATTGACCTTGTGATAATAAAATAAAATATTCTACTCAACCCTTGACTGATGTGCCATTGAAAGTATGGAGTTGAAAACTCTGAAAAGTAAAAATTTTGCAAAGAGTTTTTCTTGGCAAAATTGACCAGTCCAACTTGCATATCAACACTGCTGTGTCACTTTCTAACAAATCCTAACAAATAAGACAAAAGAAAGCAAAAACAAACAAACAAAAGGAAAAAAAAAATTGAACCATAAAAATGAACCAAAGATTAGGCCTGTCAAAAAATAATTTACTAGAACTTGAGTGGTAAGGCTAGGTTCACTGGACAATTTTCCCCTAAATTTCTAATCTATTTCCTGTGACACTTCATCATGGCTGCAAATCATGTGAGCATTTTACACATGAAAGTTTTGCTAAATGCACACAATCTTAAAATCCATGTCAGTAGCACCTTTTTTATCCTTTAGATAACAAAAGCATTGCAAACAATTCTGCAAAGTTGTATGTTGTATGCAAGGACCCTTTTAGACCCATAATGAAGAAATGTTGATTTTAGTTAATCTTGAGACATTTCTCAACATCTCTTACTGTAATAGGTTGGAGAACTTAAAATAAAACCATTACTCCCCTTCGTCAATATCATTTCATTTCAAGATACAATCTAATGACAGCGAACATTGTTTATTTAAATTCTCAGGAAAAGGGAACCACTGGTTCATCTGCTAGCATACAATCAAATAATAAAAATCATACAGGAATAAAATAAACCTAAGGCTAGAAAAAATTTGACCTAAACATTGTTGACAACTCTTAAGTGATATTCTATGCCCACAAATAAAATATTGGACAAAGAAATATATCATTTGCTGACCAAACACACGAGGGAGAGCTTTGTTCACACAGTTTAAGTGTAAAAATTATTGTAATTATTGGTAACTACGGGTTGTATGATCAAAAATCTTCATCACACAGTCTTAAAAAGAAAACTTGTTTCTCCATCATCCTACATTCTTCATAAGATATTGAAACTTTCTCTCTTTGTAGGCCTATATCACAACAAATAAAGCTAGGCTTCTTAATTTCTGAGCTCACTTTAGGGGTTACAATCCCCATTTGAAGATTTTGTTAAACTTTATACATTTGACAACAAGCATATTTATTTGTTCATGAAATTTCCTATTGCAAAGGAATCCCACTGTTAAGTCAATTGCAAATAAAACTTGGCCAGTTGTAAAGAATGAGTCACTTTCACTGGACACTATTCAACCTTCTCTGCATCACCCTTCTCATACTTTGCAGGCCGCTCACCCTTCTTGCTGAACTTTTTCACTAAAGCATCTTTAAAGCTCTTCTTCTTCTTCACCTTGGTGCCCTTCTTTTTAGTTGGGCTCTCAGGCTCTGGTGAATCAGCACCTGGAACCAACAACTCACCATCTGGACCATCCTCATCTGCATCCTCAGTACCCTTTTCATCACCTGCTTCGCCATTCACTTCTGTTGTGATTACCACTGTCTTCTGTGCGTACTCTCGTCTCACTTCCTTTGTCTCATCGCCGTTGATTCCCTTCTCATGAGGCACTGACTCTGTGATCACAACTTGTGATGTTTTTAGAGTCACTTCTTTGTTTTCAGGGGCCTTTTGAGAGGGAAAGAACTCAAATTATTAAAGAATTTAACCCTCTAACTCCTACGATCTGATTGTCAATAATACCCTCTAGGTGCTGCACATTTCCATATATATTAGGTAAAAGATTTTGGTGTCAGTAGAATCAAATGCAACAAATTTCTCATATATCTGTTTTTTGTTAGCACGTTCAATAACCTTATTGTTAAATCAATGTTCATTATTTCAACTATGTTATACTCTTTGGCTTTTATTATGTGACCACTTGAAATGCTATGTACAGGAACACTTTTTTCTCCTACCTGCTCCAAGTCCTTGTCAACTCTTTCTGGTAAGAGATCCTTAATTGTCACAGGCTCATCACTCTCCAACTCAACTTTCTCCTTGTCTTTCTTGTACTCTGTAGACTTCACTGGGGTGTTCAGCCACTTAACACGGTTTCTGTAGGTGTTTGCACGTCCTGTGGAATGGGCTCTTCTGATTTGTCCTCGTTCAATCTCCGGTGTGTAGTACATCTTTGCTCGTGTGGATGACACAGTAGATGGGGTGGTCACTTCACGTTCTGCAGGTTTCTCACCATGGAACACTTCTGGATTTTTATACACATAGCCTGTCTTATAACCCTGTGGATGAAAAAAAAAAAATAGACCATTCCTTACACAGTCAACCCAGGTGTTGGTATTGGATGAATATTTCATGTATATTAAATACAAGACATTTCTTAATGCCAGATCTCAAAAGTTGTTGAGCTAAACTCCAAGAAGGACTAAATACAAAAATGTGATTTTTCCCAAACAATTTAACACCAACAACCATTTTCTGGACAAATACCACACATTTTCAGCTATCACGTTCTAGTTATGGTGCTAGTTATCCAGTTTGTTTACTAGCCAAACTGGCCAGTGGAAATAAAAAACCGCTAGCCAAAACTGAATTTCTACTTGTCTGTGGCTTGTTGGCTACCATTAGTGTCCAGCCCTGTGTAACAGGTATCTGGGTACAAATAATGCACAAATCAAGTAAAGTTATTCACAATATGGTATGGTTAATTCTTGTACAGTGCAAAAAAAAATCCAACTTGTGTTATGCTAGACCTGTAACAAACAGCTTCTCTATTTAAAAGAAACGTTCATAACATAAAGTAGTTTGATAATAAATTACTAATTTGACATTTTTTAAGTTGTATCATTGAGCATTTCTTTGTTGTCATTTGTGTTTTGACTCAACCTGCAGCATCCTCAGAATACAGCACAACTTGTAAAAATACTCAGTGTTATCATGACCCGTTTGGTCCTGCTTGCCAATTCCATAGAAGACCATAGTTAAAGCTGACGTGTGCAGGGTGGGACAAGTTGATATGCATTCAGTCTATACATCACAACCTTGAGCCAAATATTTTCCTGTCTGGCCCCCCAACCCAGTCAATAAGCAGATAACACTACAAACCAAAACTTCAAATAAGATTTATGTATCCTAAGAATTATGACCTTACCATAGAGTCCAGTAAACGCATGTATGCTTCAAACTCCATCTCCCCTGGTTTCCATTTTAATTCACTAGAGTCCACACCCCCTCCTCCAGACTGAGCTGTTTCTTTCACTTGCTCTTTGGCAAAATCTTCACACTTAATAAGGTTATCAATGCCAACACCAATAGCTCTAACCTGCAAATATAAATGGGTCATTATGACTGTAAATAATGATGTACAATATGACTGGTAGAACCACTATAACACCATGCATGTATTCACACTGTAGAAGACCAAGTTCACATTTGTCAAAAGCCATGTGCAATCAAACCGATTCTTTTTCCTTACTTTTGCAATATTGCATGAGTTGTAGTTAACTTCATCGCCATATCAATCCTGCTATTTTTACCCCCAAAAAACAGAACATGAGACTATAAACATTTGCACCATTCATAGCAACAACTGTCCTGTGGTGTTCTGAGATAATCTTGGCATTCAAGATGTGCATTAGTAAGATAAGGAAAAGTAGCACAAAAGTAGAGGTTGCAATGAATGTTCTACGCTTTCTCTTACTTAAAGAAATTGACTGGGAAGTGAAAAGAAGGAAAGTGCATCACCAGGAGCCACAAAAATATGACAGAGTGGGCATTTGGAAGTCATAACTTTCAATCTGTTAAAAGTGGCATGACAAAATGTAATTTGTGGTTATTCGCCTGCTTATGATTGCCATGCATGCCAAAATTAGAAATATCAAAAAACATTTTTTAGAATAAAAAAGCTTAAGAAAACAAATTTGTGTTTTTGTTGCTTGGAAAATATAAGTGGTTAGCTACTTTAGGTTCTTTCTGGGTAGAAGAGCACTTCATATATCATTTCCGAATGGTTACTTATGAAATGGATGTGTCAAAAATGGCATCTAAAGGAAATACTGTGTGAATCACAAACACCATTAGACCAGGATTGTATCGCTATTTTGCCAAGAGATTTCAAGTGAAACTTTTATCACAAGTGTCTAGAAAATGGCACAATGTCAAATAATGAGATGTTGCAAATTGGCTACTTAACCTATTGACGTCCAGTGCGCCCGTATGCGCCCGTGGGGACCCACACCCTTTCTACGCCTTGTGACATCATCACTTTTAACCCTGGAGCACGAATTTGAGCACGTACTTGAACAGGTTGAAAATATCTTACAAACGATACCAGAATGAGTGCAATTGAGTGAAGGAGATTGGAGAAATAGCCAAAAAACCATGTAGTTTTGACCTGAAAATCTGGATGAAAATCTTGTTCCATTACCCACCTACTTTTCTGAGCATGTGGTTTGAAACTGATGAGTAGTTTCTGAAAAATCTCTACACCAAAATGAAGCCTACTAAATTTCCAGCAAATGAGGAGAAACTCCAGGCAAGGAGAGGGGAAAAAAAGGGCAGGAGAGAGAGAAAAGTAAAAGTCGTAAGTGGGGCATTACTTTTCAACCCAAAAACTATCTCGAAATTTTGCTTTCTGCGCGTGCCTGAGATTTTCAGGCCACCATTTTGCATTTGGATCGAAAGGCCGTCAAGTGTATGAGCTGTCAAGGGGTTTTTGGTAAGTTGGAGCTTTTAAAACCACAACAGTGACCTGAAATCTGCTTGACTAGCTTCAAAACACAGTTTTCTACAAAAGCTGTGGCCATTAATGGGTTAAGGTTACCATGCACCTTCAGGGGTGTCTTGTGTGCAAGCGATGTAGCGCGTCCGGTTTAAACTTTAGATATCTAAACCCCCAGATCAAATTAAAGCTTATAGGACTGGCTATCAGACTAAACCAAAAATTTTGAATATAAAAATTAATTGTCAAATTTTTCATGACTTCTAAATGCAAGCGCATGAATCACCTTTTAAGAGCTACAAGTCAAAGGGAATTTGTTTGATTGCTCTCAAATTTTGACAGTAGCTAGTTTTACATATAAACAACAAAATTATGTCTCCGAATTTTTTATTTCTAAATACTTTTTTTCAAGAGCAATTTTTGTATGATCACTCCACATTTTTTTATTTAAAAAATGTTCTGTAACTTTTCACTGAAATTGAATAAGGCAAATCGCAGACATGTTTTTTAGCGTTTGGCCCCGGAAATGCAGGAACACATTAAATAAGTGAAAAACAAACTTCGCTTTAACATGTAACGTTCAAAAGGTGATTCAGGTGTGGCACTCGCATTTAGAAGTTTTGAAAAATTCGGCAATCTATATTTTTTTCAAAATTTTTGGTATAGCCTGATAGCCAGTCCTATAAGCTTTAATTTGATATAGGGGTTTAGATATCTACAGTTTAAACCGGACGCACTACATCGCTTGCATGCGGGACACCCCTGAAGGTGCATGGTAACCTTAAACAATAATCTTCAATGTGTGAGAAAATAGAAGCATTCCAAAAGATCAAGGTAGCCACCAGTACTGCCTTAAAACAAGCAATAAAGGAAATAGTAGGCTACAAATTCAGGCATTTCAAAGGAATTGCAACTGCATTAAGTTCTTTGTACAATACTTGAATACATACACCCTCCATCTCTTGGGTGGCCTGGAAATGGTAAATGATGTTGCAAAATGGATGTAATGACCCCATGACAAGATTTTATGTTTCTAGACATCCATGGGCCATTGATTTAATAACTCAAGACTGTTGTTCTTTCTTTAATTCATTTTAATGAACTAGAATTAATAGGAATATCTCACCTGTTGGGTGCACGCCTTAACAGCAGAATGTGCCAGGTGAAATGCTTCTTCAATAGTTTGTCCACAAACAACAATACCATGGTTTCTGAGGATCATTACCTTTAAGAAAGAAAGCAGGTTGGAGTTCTGTTGATGGTTTCCAAAGCAGTGTCCTAGTAACAGCATACTTTAAAACAATTTGGAATCCTTCATTTGTAAATCGTGGTTGACACCACTGTTAAGAGTAATTGACTGCCAACAAAAATTGCCAACTAAATTATGGTTGTCACAGGTCAGGAAAAAGTCAGGGAAAAAAATTTCTTTAAGGTCAAGTAAAAGTCAAGTTTTGAGTAATATGAGATCAATCATCTTGTTTGGCCTCTTCTAAGATGAAAGATGATGTCAGTTTCCTTTTTGCACGAGGTTGATGTCACTTTAGTACATTGCATGTGTATGCTGTTAAATTGTATAGTGGTATTAATACCTTGCTTTCTTCACCCATGTCCTTCACTATTGACTCCTTTTCTTCTTCATTTGAAAAAATCCCTCTAAAATCATGGTAAGCTACTTCACCCAGCTGTAAGTAAAACAAATTAATAACATAAGTCTATGAATACTTCTGGTGGCAAAAGGAGTTGTTCTGTTTTCTCTTTTTTTCTTTGATGAATTTTAAGAAGCTATTTATTTGAAACAAGCCATGCACATGAACACAGTATTTTCTAAGCACTGCTTTATGATATGTACAATGGTGGTGTAGAGGATACATCCTAATTCATACAGATATCTTAAAAATATTAACAAATTCAGAACATCTCATCTGCAATAGTAGGAAAGAAGAGACTTCAAATTCTCAGCCCTTGCACTTTTTGACAAGTGGAGAAGTTCTCCTTTACAAAAATTCTGCAATTCAATCACTTCTTTTTGCGGCCAGAGTCTACATGCTTGGTCTGGAGAAAAAAATTATGCCACAACACTAGAAATGTGACGCATTTTTGTGTGAAGTTCAAGTAAAAGTAGCACCTCCACTTTAAAAGCACAGCAGAAGCATGCAAATCCCACATACTCTTAATACAGCCACAATCTGTGCCATTTGCATATTCAAACTGCAAGTCAAAGACAAGGGTGCACAGGTGAAACAATGGTAGAGTGCAAAGCAAGAGCAAGAACTTACAGTGAGAGCCTCTATGGAAATTGGGAGAAGTCCACACTTCATGGCTGATACCTGGAAAGTAGAGAGTATTTCAGACAGAACAATATAAGGAGTTTGTGCCTCAAAAATGATTTGTACCACTGCTTTATGCCCAACAAGAATTAAATTAGATAGACATATGCTCATGGCCTAGTGCAAAAAAAAAAAATAATAATAAAACAAACAAAAAAAAAAAACCAGCTGTATTCCTCTCCTAACTAAATCACTAGTGAAACTGTACTTTTCATACATCTCTTATAGACTAGGTTTACACCAGAGGAGAGTTTTCTGGATTCATAAATGTTTCCGGATTCATCAATTTTGGAGTATTCAGATTCGTAGGCATTTACACTGAAAGGATATTCGGATTCCTGACCGTTTACACACAACGACAACTCCGGGAACATTCGAAATGGAATGGTTACCAAGCCCAGTGTTGTTTCTTCATTCGATCGAAAAAGTGAAAATGCCTCCCCCAAAAAAGGCTAGAGTAGATCCAGATGCCACAGAGGCAAATTTGAGTTGGACAGATGCCAAGCAGTCTACGTCGTCGGCGATTAAGTGTGGCTGACGTTAAACTTCCTTGCAATAATAATTTGCGTTTCTTTAGAAATACTGTGGTACACATGATAAAATTTATCGCCTGAACCTGCTACAAGATTAGGCAACGGGAGACCGCCAGCAATGTTAGCACCAGATCATTTTGGTTTCACCGCAAACTCAAAAGATTGCAGGTGGAAATAATATCCAGATTCGAGAAAAAAAGCGGTTACACGACAAAACTTTCCGGATTCAAAAGTTATCGGATTCAAAGTTCCCACTTTAAATTCCGGATTCAAAATCTGCGGAGACACGGCCAAACCAGGAAGTTTTTATTTCGGATTCGTCCACTTTCGTGTAAACGGCAGAATGAATCCGGTACTAAAACGTTTCGGATTCATCATGAATCTGGAACAATTTCCTCTAGTGTAAACCTAGTCATAGTAAAAGGGTCGACAGCACTTTTATGAAGCAATGCTTAGATCTGTTGTTCAGTTTATAATCTATAAATATTAGACTAGCTTCCCCTGATAGCTGTTACATGAAGGTTGGAATAGCTCATGGAGATCGCAAAATGTCCAGTCTGGTGGCTTAAAAATTTGTGGAAATTCAGTAAAATAGGAATAAGGACATGGAATGATAAGAGAAAAGAAATTTATCATGCAAGTGTACATGGAGTGACAACTGGATTATAAAATCTCCTGGAAAAATTTTTGAGCAAGAAAAAATATAAATGAAGGACTGTGTTCTTTTTGAAAGGCACAATACTTGTTATTATTGGAATAAGCAAGGTGAGGATTGAATCTAGCAATTTCTGTTGGAGTTACAGTAAATGTTCTCAAAGGTTAAGCTTGAGGTGGTTTTAATAGGTCAAGAATACTTTTAAGAACAAGACCATCAAGTGAACCTGCATCAGAAATACCATAAAATGGTGATTTCAATATTGTCAATTAAATAGGCTGTGTAGAATGCATGCAATATATACCAAATGAATCAGGTAAAACAGCCTTACATATTAAAAATTGCTCTAGACTCGTTTATACAAATGAACAAATGTAAAAATACACAAAGACAAGTGTCAAATTAAAGAAGGGTAAAAGCCTGTTGAGAAAGTTCGAGAAAATTCATGTTGTTGTAATGTCACGACTTTCAGCGTAAAGCCGGTTTTTCTTTTTACAACGACTGAACGCAAACTGTGAATCGACAGTTCTAGACTATCGAGTAAAGAAAACCTAATACTACTTGGATATCCAAAAATTACTCTCTGCGCGATCAACGAAAATGTTTAATTTATAGTTTTTTTCCAAAACATGAATAGCAGATTTATTCAAATCGTACAACCCTGGTCTGGCTCGAGCAGGTGCTAAACGGTAAACACGAGGGATTAGGCTACAACCAGAAAACTTGACCTAAGGACTCAGCTTTGGACGGGCACTTGGGTTTTAGTTAATACTACAACTGTTGTTAAATATATATTTTTAAAAGAATCTGGAATAATGACGAGCTACGCTAGTGTTACATATCCTTATCAATATAATCCAATGTCTTCCACAATGCCTCGATTCAACTGCATTCTTTGTGATCATTAAAATTTCATCTTTATTAAGCTTAACTTTACATTTGATTCCTCCTTTTTCGGTCTACCGAACATACATATCGCTGTTTCGTCACAAAATAAAACTTGCTTCAATATCGATTAGACGAAATTCAACCCAACACTCGGCAGTAATTTGATGACAAGAAAATGTACTGTTTTCTCAACGGAATCTTCCGCCCATCGAGCTTCCGATATCTTCAATTTTTTCTCCAACATCAGCTACATAAACAAGTTAAATACAGTTTTAACTCTTCTGGGCAAATAAAAACTCCAGTGAGTGACTCGTATAGTTTTCTTGACGCGGGAAGGACAGTAATAAAACAATTTGACATTTTGCTACGAGTGCGTACGAATCGAAGCCTCGATCGGTTGTCACCTCTCTCAAACCTGCAGAAATGGTAGACCCCTGCAGTTGAAATGACAAAAGTCACGCGAAAAAGACAATCCAGCCACTTTTTCTTCATTAAGGTTAAGGTAAATCTATCGGCAATGTAAATTGACAAAATGAACAACACTAATTTCATGACCAAGTGTAGTATCGACGGAGAAAATATGCAGTGCATACCGATATGACGTATCAGAATTAAGGCCAGTTTGTCAGAACACAACCGCGCAAAATTACCTAAATGAATGCTACAACAGTTAAAGGAAATAAAAATAGTTTGTATTCCTGCATTAAGCAAGAAAACTCACGGCTACAGTGTCCGCTTGGTGAAGATGGATAATCGCTCTGGCATCTTTTCTGGCACCATGGAGGGCAGAATGCAGCAACATACCAGCTTTATTCACACCGAGATTGGTACTACCTTGATCAACCAAAGTTCCATCAGGATTGACTTTTACCAGACTGGACGCAGTCACTTCAGTGTACATGAGTCCAAATGGATGGATCAGGAAACTCTCTTGGTCCACCGTGGGGCGAATCTGGAAAAATTGAAATCAACATCGACAATTGTAACAGACAAGTCTTTTGTATCAGTGATTCACTGCTCTGTACAGCCAAACTATCTACCAGAAATGCACCACTGCATTCGCCAGCCAATATAACCACCAGAACAAATGGATTTAGAAATTTGTACATCGTTCTATAATTCTTGGGGCCTAGGAACATGGAGTCACAAGTTAAACCGAGATAGTCACGTACCGTCCGCGGCCAGTGGAGGCCACTGAAAACAAACTCTCGCGCGAGTCAACTAACACAAAACAAATACTACAGTACAGTTCACCAAACACACGAATTTTACGAGTATTTACCGTTATGAAGCTATATAAACCACTGTTCCATCCAAAAAGATCGACTAAGCGATATGTGGCGGCAAGTTTACAACGTAATAACCTCTCCTGTTTGGAATAATTCAAAGTATCAGAACCTCTTATGTCTGCTATTGGAGTGACAACAGCCGACATGCCTCCTCCATAGTACGTACTAGAGGGAATCAGAAAATCTTGGTACGTGCGGACGCTTTCTCCACCACTCTTTGGGCCATTCTGAACGTAGTTCTGAACTAGGTCTTCCAGTTCATCGCGAAGAACTTTGTCATTCAGAACAAGAGAAACACGCTGTCGAAGCTTCAGACCACGAACGTCGCGAACGACATCTTCAGGCCTTCGCACTGCTCTTCCTCTCGAAGGGGCGCTAAATCTCCTCGCTTTACCATCCATTAGCGGTTTGTTAGCCTTCCCTGTCGACATGTTGGCCAATTTGGCTTAGGTTGTGAGGCCAAACCGAGAAAGAAATGTTTTCTGAATGGCGATCACACCTTCGTGAAACGCCCAAACCACGCGCAGAAAATTCAGGAGTATACAATGCTCATGCGTTACGCTCGAAAAAAAGTAGTGTAAACTTTTGTCTCATTGGCTAGGAGGTGACCACGTGGTAGTAATTAATGATTGCGCGCAAAGAAGATATAGTAACACGCACGAAGACCTCACACAGGTGACGGTTATTGAAGAAATCGCGTCTTAAGAGTATAATGAGATTACCTTCGCAGTATATTAAAACCGGTCTGAAGAAGCTTGACAAGGAACTCGACGGAGGAGAATTATGTTTTTTTAGAACATGGCCTTGCCCTATATCCGCTGAATTGCAACCAGATGCGTATCTCGCAAGGTTCAAATGTTTGAAAAAGGATCCAGTGACAAATTTGATATTTTTTCCTTTTTTGCCATCTCTTCATGAAATCGTTCATGAATGTTCTTTCCGTTTTTTTTTCGTCATCAATGCCTCGGCCGTCCTTCAATTTTGAAGTCCTTTTCACACGTAAAAAAGTGAACTAGTAATGCGGTCTTGGACAATTGGGCCTTTATTTCAGATGTTTTAGTATCGTGCATTTATAGAATTTATCATAGCAGATATCGATCTGATTGGATCCTTGTGCTTTATTTAGCACGCATGCATCTTTTTTTCACGGACTAAAGTAGCCAGGAAATTTTTATTGGCGGTGCGTTGGGTGCGGCGATTGAGAATATCAAGGGAAGCAAATATCTGTCACCTAATCTGACCCGCCCTCAATTTTACTATCGGGTGGCAATCAATATCCTATTACGTTACCGAATAGCCGAGGTTTTGTCAGATTCTACACTCTTATTTGATTTTCATGTCAACTCTTAGAAAAAGTCCGAGTTTAAAATTTTCAGCGCGGAGCACGACCTTATTTGAGTGCACAGACCAACACAGATATCCTGAGGCTTAGCTGTAAAGAGTAAACCAAGCATCGCAGTTTTTGTTTTCGTAACAACGCCATTTTTGCGGTATTTCACAACGTGTTTGTTCATTTATGTATTGACAAACTTTCGTATTTATCAGCGGAAAAAGTAGGCTTGTTATCTATCGCTACAGAATTACATGCTATCAACAAACTGGAAAAAATTCGTTTTGTTTCAAGAAAGATCGCGAACAATGAAAGGGTCAAGAGGTAGTTGATGACCTTTGACCACGTGGAGCGCGTCTGTCAAGTTGAGAGGACAAGAAATTCAGCGTGAATTCATCTGTGGTTATCTGCAGGAATCGTTGTTAATGAGGCTTCTTTCGGCATATTTTGTCACAAAATAGAAGTATCTAAAGGTTGCTCTTTAAGATATAAAAAATTGCTCGTATTTCATTTTTCCTGGCATTTTTCCCAACATGCGGTCTTCGTTCGTCCAACGCTAATAACAGATGGATCCAGAATGTTTTAAGAGTCAGCCACAGGATGTAACTGAAAAGCAAGGAAAATTGAGCGTCCTTTTACGCTGAGCGCAGAATTTTTTTAAACTCATTATCTCCTCTAATAGAAATTCTCCTTTTAAAGACCCGTCTGCATTGTAAGACGTTAAAAAAACAAAAAAAAAAACAAAGGCAAATAAAGAGTGCGATCAAGCGGAGATAAATATTCTGTGATTATGGGAAATCCAATATCTTTCGCAAGTTTCTTTTTCTCCTAGGGACGAGTCCCTTAGGCCGTTTTCAAAATATAAAGAAGTTAGAGCATCCATTTCGTCAGAGAAAGAAAAGGAAGATTTAGTGCAAGTGTTTGTAGTTTCCGTAAGTAAAATGATTAAGAGGATGAACCATCTACAAACTGATTACGAAGTAATCGACGGACTACTGCATTGAATTGTAAATGAGACTATAAAACATACCACAAACGAAGAAGCATGACTGATGAGTAAAGAATACTGTTTAAGCGGCGGGCTTTCGTGAAATCTTGCGACGGAAATTTTCCGTATCACAACCTTAAAATCCTCTCTCCTTCGTATCGTATTTCATCAGATATATCTGTGCCCTATTTGTTAGGGTGGCTGACGGGTAGGGAGAGGGAGGAGTTGTCTCGCGACAATTATCTTTAGGATTTTTGGATTGCTGGATTAAAATAGAAAGGAGGTTGAAAGTGTCGCTCTTTTAAGTATCAAATTAATCATATGAGATACCCAAGTTAAGCCTCTTTGACCTCCACGGCCGGTCTCCAAAAGAAACTAATCGAGAGATAATTGCTTCCTAGTCTTCCCTTTGTTTTGGCTATGAAATCTTCCAAATAAACCGCTAATTGGGCAGAACCGCCATGAATCACTTTATCGTGTACTATGGTTGGCAGAATTGTCACCTAAGCTCGCCAAATGATGTCGATGATACGTCGCAGTGCCAGCGACAGGAAATTAACTTCATAAAGTTAAAAAAATATCGTCAGCGCGGACTATAGACATTTACGTGGCCTACTTTAGGAGATTATCAGAACTACTCCTGATTATACGAGAATGCGATAAAAATCAGAAAGTAGGGTTGGGGAGGAGTGTATCAAACATGTCCTGCTTTCAGTAGTTCTTTCTTCTGCTAACCACACCTAAACTGCAACTGCACCTCTTGCTTTTGATTGCTATCATTTCCTCTCTCTTTCCTTTCAATTTCGTATACTGTACCCTTCCCAACTTTCTGTCACCCTTTACCAATGATTTTTCGATAGGAAAAATTTAAGTCCTTTTTTTCCTGGACGTTAATCTCATGATAGCGATGATATCACCCAGCTTTGGGGCGGGGGTATAGTCCCTGGTTACACCCTTCTTTTCAGATGGTTCCTGGAGCCTCTCACGAGACTGGAGAGACTGTTATGAACTGACATGCTCCATCCGTCATCAAGCAGCTTCCAGCAGTTTTTACTCTAAGAGCCAACAGCCACAGTGGCAAACCGTGCACGTGGTAATTTGTTTTGTATAATAATAAGCATAGACAAAAATTGAAGTTAATGTATGGAGTAATGATTTCGTTGTAGTAACATGGTAGTTTGAGTCCTACTGGAGGGACCTGGAACCCGGCACTCGCCAGATTTAGAACTCCACACATCAGCTTGAGACTTGGAAAATTGCGTATCATGATTCATGTGAGCAGCGACCAATGCGACTCGTGGTTTCAGTTGGTTTTAGTTGTGGTTCGACTTTCCCGTCCACAGTTGACTCAATTTAACTTTTTTGAATGCTTATACTACGATAGTGGCAGGCCCGAATCTCGTTCATCGCTTGCACAAATTAATACGGGCGTATCTCTACAAGCCATCAACTTGTCACTATCACAGACAGTCCTTTCATCTCGATTTCATCCAGTTTTATCTTAATCATGCTTCTCAAACAGGCAAGCAACGTGGCTTTTTTAACATCTACTTCGAGCGTCAACCAAATACACACAAATCTCTGAACGTTTTTTTTAAATTTCTGTCAAATATCCTGCAGACTACTGGATGAGTGATCGGGGAATCATCAAGGGCCTTTTTATAAAAACCTTGGAAGACGATTCGGAGAAATGATCAAATTTTACATTTTACTCTGCCTGCCCCACCATAACAGACGTATCGACACAGATTGGGTTTTTCCGGAAAAGGGTCGAAAATGTGAGAACTGAAGGAGCAACATGACTAACATGCGGGAAGCCATGCTCGCAACTGAAAGATCTCTCTTTGCTCGCGCGACGATCACGAAACGCGCGCGATTCTATTAAAATCCCTGGACTTTTTTTCCCTCTGTGATTCCCATGCCGCCCGCTAAGACAAGTAAGCATAAGAATGATAACATACAATCTTAGAAACATACAATCCTTTTACATAAAAATAAATCTGCCCAAATCGAATTTCTATATTTTCCTCCATTTGGTGCCAGAAAATTGAGAATCGTTTCGTCAGCCGTTTCGAAAAAGAGCCAAGTAAGTTGAAATAGACAGCCTTCTCGTGAAACATTTTCACACCGCTAGTGTCACAAGTTCAAAAAAAGTGTTTTGTCTGTGGAAATAATAGTGCCATGAATTAACTTGTTGCCAGATGGAGAACTTTCATAATACAATTCGACAATCTGGTTGTCAGCATGAGACACGAAACCCAGTCTGAAGGTGACTGGCTTGTATCCATCTCCTTCTCAGAACTGTCTTTGCAGATCACCAGTTTCTCAAAATTGAAACAAATCTGTTTTGGCTTGGACTTAAGCTATCGGTGCTGTATGAGTGGAAAATTTTTTTTTAGTTACCTCGGAGAGAAATATTTTTGTTTTAATTAAAATTGTCTTCGTCCGTCAAAACCTGACCACATCATTAAAAAAGAACTAAAAAAGAAAAAAAAAAAAAGAAACCTCAGAAAGCTCTGACTTTATAATTTGCACAATAAAAGATCATTGGCTTTCAAGCTACTGTTTTATAGCGCTCCACTACATTGTTAGCTCCAGTCCATGCGTCTTGCCTCCTTTTTTCAATTTTCATATAGACAAACCACCTGGCCGGTATCGACCATTTGTTTATGTCGCTTTTGTCAAAGTTAATTCAATGGCGCCAGTTAGCCCGATGTTGAAAGTGTACGCCGCTCACGTACGTCCGGAACTACTTGCAAATTCTGGCTCCAAATATCAGCATCGTTAGCAGAACCGTCGACAAAAGGGTGCCCCTCAATAGGATCGTCATGAAAAACAAACAGTAAAAATGAAACAGAGAGATACTTCTATTAATGATGTTGAGACAGTTATAAAGCGTTTTTTTTCCGAAAATCTCAAGAACATTAAACACGAAATCGTTTCAAAAATTTATTTACTGCGAAGGCACAAACCCTGACCTTATCTAGCAACAAAATGTCGATTGATCTATCACTTGCAAGATTTTTACTTTAGTTACTGGACTATGTACAAATAAAATCTTGTTATTTTTTTGCGTTTTTCTTCTCCTTTTCTTTGCTGGAGTCTTCATCCATAGGTTCCTCTTGGTCCTTACTCTCGCCGGTGTCCTGTTGAGCGAGGGTCCCTATCACCTTCTGAATAGCTTCGCTGCTGGGGTCCACGCCAGGTAACGTACTGAGGACGTTCTTGATGAAGTCCGGGTCAGACATGACGCCAGTGATGTCTTGGGTGTCATCTCCCTGTCATAAAACAACAGTTGACACAAACCACTGTCACTCTCAGATCACTTTTTGCAAGTGACGTTGTTTCGTTCTCCTCGAAACTCTCCCTCCTTTCCTATGGCCGGACGACAACTAATATTTCCACTACGTAAAACGATTTAACTTTCACTACTAGTTTCGAGGTTAAAGATATCTCCCACTAGTTCCGCGGTCGCGTTTTCTGCAGTAAATGTTGAAGATCAATCGCGATTCTTATCATGATCGACGACAAATGGTAGTATTTTAAAATATGGTTTTCATAGAATGTTAGGAATATACTTCACAGTTTGTGAAAAACGGAAAATACAACAACCTTTCCATCTGTCTCCATTGCACTAGCTCCAGCCTCTTCTTCCTTCTCAGTCAGCTGTTCTGACGGATCTTTCCCACCACCTGCTTCTGTGTCTGCCTCCATGTTTTGCAGGGACAGCCTCATGGCGTACTCAATCTGCTGTTCCTCGGTCATGGCACTGAAGTCAAATACTGGAGTTTGCGGAGTAGACATGGACAAAGCCTGCTGAAGCATTGCCTCCTCGCTGTCAGCAATGGGTGGTTCAGCGGTAGGAGCCTCTTCTCCACTAGCTGCCGTTGCCCTACGTGCCTCTTCCTCTTGCCGCTGTCGCTGTTCTTCCATGGATACACGAAGAGCCTAGTGAAAGATTTTCGCCAGGTCAACATACAGTTTCTCTCATTTCCTTGTACATTTTCAAAGTACCGGCGAATCTAATGCAAAAGGTAACCCTGCCATGGACTATCAATGCACTCAGGGGGGGGGGGGGAGGGGGTAGAAATACTCCTAGTCACTTCATGCTACGGGAACCGGAGTTAATCGCCGACCCAACTGGGATCACTTGGCTCATAGGCAGGCTTTACTACCCTCAAATATAATTTGCTTTTCACTTCGCGGCATTCCTGAGGTGACCGAATACGGAAAAAGAGTTCTTTAATTAATATCCTTTTTTGAACAAGACATATCTAACTGAACGTTAGTGATCGATTCTCTTGCCTCATCTATTGCGAACCTTTGCCGACGACCAAGTTGATTTCTTTGCAAAAGATAACTAAATAAAAGTTTACAGTTGTATCTCACCCTAATGCAAATTGAGGTCATTAGATAACTTAATGACAGGGTTTTAAAACACAAACCAAAGCACCCAAATAAACTTGTTATTTCTTAACAATCTGGCAAATTGTTGAAAATTATGTGATAAAATACTAACAATAAATCCATCGATCAATAAGTCAATCTCTCTCTCAGTCAATAATCACTCAATCTTTTAATTAAATTGCAAATGCACAGAATCATCTTTGACTGAAAACACAAAACCTCCATTTACCAACTGCAAACCAACTAATCTTAAAACTGTTGTTAGCTCAGTTTACTCATGTGGTAGGACTGTGCATGTATTGAAAAACCCTTGTTACTAACCAATGCAAGCTCAGGATCAGAGTTAGGGTCAAATCCATACTCTGAACCATACTCCATTCCAGATGGGGCTCCATCTTCTCCTTGCAGTAAGGGAGACGAAATAAGTGCATCTGAAAGCAGAGGGCCTGGTGGTACTGTGACCAAGTGACACAGGTTCCCATCCTTACCATTCAGTGTGGTTATGAATGATGTTAGCTTGTCAGAATTTGCAGTCTGAAGACAGAGAAAAAAAATTAGACACAACTCTAACAGAAAAACTAACGAATAAAATAATTTATATTTGCATACCAAAACAACGACAAGAAATGGTAAAGAATTGGAGGGTGGTTTATAGAGGTGCACTGCTTCCTTCAAACAGATCCATGCAGGGGCTTATGCACCATGCACAAGTTCACTGGTGTCACCTCTAAAAGGAATCAAAAGCCCTCCAGAAGCAAATCAGTGGATACAATGCTCCTGCAAGGAAGAAACTTTGAGATGGAACTAGAGAATTTTTAGTTACGGTTAACCTCTTGAAAAATTAGAATGAACAAGAAGGCTCAAGAAATATGATTTTCCTGTCATTTTGACGTTCTGTAACAACAAATTAGTACAGTAGCTGTTGTAGTGGTTTTATTTCATATCATCTGGTTAAAAAAGGTATTGAACCAGTACACTCTCTTATTCTAATAAACAAACTTCAAAGTCACATCAACATGTTCACCAGAGTGAGCAAGCCCTGTATTAGTATACTATCAAGTTAATTTAATAAATTCTTTTTGACCTTACATGCTTCCAATGAGTGAAAACAGTAATCCCTCATTGTACATAGAGCTGGGACAAGAAAAGGGTGCTGTTGATTGGCAACAAATGAGCCTTAAACATTATGGATTATAAGAACAGCAATAACAACAACAACAATACCTCTTCACCAAAGTTGACAATGTCAACATTCACTTTTTCTTTTTTCAGTTTCTTGGCAAGCTTCACAAGCTAGATGGAAAAAAGTTGAGTAAAAAAATGTAATAAGTATCATCTATTTTAGAAATTAAAACAAGAATGCATCAGATCACACAATGAGGGTCTTTTTGGATGGTAAGTTATACACCTTGAACTTTTAACTCCCAAGATCTGATTGCGAGACAGTTCCTTGTAAATAAATTATGAGAATTTGGTGTTACATCAAGATATTCTACCTGATAATTTGGAGTATTCTCATAACTTGTTTGCTGGTTAATGTATGGATATTATTGTGAGAATGGCAAAATGTTTTTGTTTTTCTCAGAGGTCACTACATCAGCAATGAAATCTAAGTGAGTATTATCTCTAGCACAGTGTTTGCTCATTTCAAAGTACTCAACGTAGATCACTTACCTCTCTTTCATCACTTTCAACAGGACTTCCAACAAATACAACAATCCTCATTTTATGATTTTTGCCTTGTCTATGTTTTAGGACCAACTTATGGGGAAGGAAGTCAGAAAAGTAGTATTTTAAGTATAGCTTGAACTACTTAAAGGTCATTCAAGACTTATGAGCAATTCTCATGCCATTCAAATCAATAAATACAGTAATTAAAACTCACTGATTTATCAAAAAAAATTAAGACATGGAAAAGTTACTCAAGATATCCTGCCTATTGGTAATACTTACATGAGCTATTTTGACAGCTGTGAGGAATTTGATATCCCCTTTGGACTGAACTTTGTGCAGGGAAGCCAAGATTTTTCCAACATCTGTTGTTAATGTAACAAGAACCTCAAGGCTGAGAAAAATAAGACATAGCTATTTCAATTAAAATTTTAAAGGTGATGTTTTTATCATCAGACCTTCAGGACTTCAAGACCTCTTTCTTGAAAACTAATTGAGCTTCATCTCAGCATAAATGATTAGTTACAGTGGACAGAGGTCCTTCTAATTTAAGGAGTTAGTAGCGAAGTGCATTGCAAAGATGGCTTATAATGTGAACCATCCTAACAGGATCAATTGAGAAATAAGAGGGAAGGAAAAGTGAGATAGGATGTGCTCCCTCCAGAAAGGTTTCTCATAATTATGAGGCTCTGAAATGTTTTTCACATATTTTTTAAGATACAGGGCATAAAATCTACATTTTTTTTCAGTAGCCCCTTGGCTTCTTAATATTTTGAAGTGAGAGCATACCTAAAGAGTCGGTTGCCATTGTTCGTGTTTATTTCATACAGTCCAACCTGTATTGCTGATTTTCACATGACATCTTCAAATTTGAAATCCAAAAATAAAGAGCCACAAAAATGTCTAGCCTCATTAGGCATAAGAGGGTCTAATTTTGTACCTGTTTTCAAATTTTCAGCTCAATAGTGTGCTTGGTTTAAAAAGAAGCACAGTTTGAAGTTTAGAGCTATGGTGGTGGTGTGACATATAACTCTATTGCGTTTTTTGAAAAAGATAGATTTCTCAGTTGATTTTCAACTTTTTTAGGAAATTAAGTGTTAGGACATGCATGTTGGTTTAGTTTAGATGATCAGCAAGCCAGATAGCCAAAGTGAGTTTTCAGCCACTATGTTGATGGACCAAAGATACCTGCCAATTTGGTGGCTCCATACTGCGCTCTGTAAATTTGCCCAAAACATTTCAACAAATATCTAAGTTTGGGTAAACAAAGAGACCTAAAACTTGGGGAGGTGCTACCTTCACTATGTCCTATAACATTACAATTTCTTAACCTTATCCACTAAATATCTCTCTCTATATGTAACAATTAAAACAATCAATTACGTGGTCACCCATACTTTTAAACATTTGCCTGTGTGCTTTAGTTGAGAACATGATAACAAGTGTTTTCATTTCACCATGTTCCCACAATATAATAGCTCCATCTTTCTGTTTATAAACCACACACAACCCACCATTCCTCTATTCACTCTGACAAAGGGCAAACGATTGAAACATCAGCTTCTTTATAGTTGCCAATTTACACTATCAGTGTAGTTGATAAAACCACATTACCTTGTAATACCCCCCACCGACACAGCACCACAGTTTCGTTTGAAACTGTCCCCCCTTATTTGATGAAATCTACGTTTTCATGTGGATATGCAATTTAAGTTTGTACATTAGTATCGTTACATGACTTAATGGACATTTAATTTGTTTGTGAACAGTATGAGTTACATACTCACCTAGCTAGAGTCATAAGACCAACATTATTTTCTGGGTTTTGTCTGGTTTTCGAGTGACAAACTAAACTCACAGCATCTTGTTGTGCTTGAAGTCTCGTGGGAAGAAAGTCGCCATTTCTCATCCACTCACTGTTATCGACGCTGTAAAAAATACAAAATAATTCGAACCAAGTATTAATATATCATTCCATTAGTAACATATCGAATGAATAACCGGCGAAGAATCTCACCATACAACCGTGGATTCCAAAACCATTCTGGTTCAGGCAAACTCCCAATGACTTTCCTTTCTTACTTGACTCGACACTTGACTCGACAAATTTTTGCTCAACTTTCGGCTCATGCTCTCAGGGAGATACTGCTGGCCGTTTGCCAACAAGATTGGTTGGTCAGCGGCTTATCATTTCTAACAACACAATTTTCAGGCGTCAGTGGGGCTTTCGCGTCGAAGGAATTGTTTGTTTTCTCTTCCTAGGCAGAAGAAGCAAATGTTATAGTCATGGACAAGCTTTTCGAAAAAATCGGAGATCATTTCAACAATCCAGAAATGTCTGACCGCATATTAGTTGTCAAGATTCGAAGAGATGGCTGGGAAAAGCTCGAAGCAGCACACCGGGTTCGAATCATCACGAAAACGAATTCTCAAGAGGGAAACGATTCGATTTCGGTCACTAACTTTAATAAAAAAGAAAAGATGCATTTATCTACAGACAGAGAATCTATTATTGGCACGTCTGAACCAAAATGTGACACCGAATCTGCACGTCTTTGTGACGACTCTTTTAACTCCACTTCAGAATTGAGAACTGTTAGCAGCTTAAGCTGTGATTCCGGAATAAGCGACGCTACATTTTCTGAGACAAAAAGAACGGTTAAGAGTAAGAAAATAGAAGAGTCCTCAGCTGGTGGCGAGAAAGGAAATAACCCAGTGAATGAATACTCTGGAAATTGGCAAGGTTTTGCTAATTTGAATGGGGACGCTGTCGTCTCTTCAACATCATCAGATGTGCTCATAGCAGACATTAGCTATGCTCAAAAAATCGGAGCTATAGGTTTAACCGCTTTAGATAGTGACGACGGAAGCGCTTCAGCATCT
The DNA here is from genome assembly GCF_964205215.1 of Stylophora pistillata. Classification (NCBI taxonomy): domain Eukaryota; kingdom Metazoa; phylum Cnidaria; class Anthozoa; order Scleractinia; family Pocilloporidae; genus Stylophora; species Stylophora pistillata. The sequence continues at coordinate 32,643,744 of NC_142519.1, read as the reverse complement.
GCCCCTTCACCATCGACCAACACCGAAACTGCAGAGACTAGCGAAGAAGATTTGACATTTACTGACACTGTCATCCGGGAACAGCAGCTGTATGTACACAGCTTTTGGCTGGCGTTGAATAGTTCTTACTTTAGAGGCCTTTTTTTCAGCTCAGGGATGAAAGAGACAAAAGTGAAAAAGGTATGATCCAACTGACCTGACATATATGCTTGTTGGCCAATTTCTTGTTATTTCAACCGGCCCCAGTGGGCCCTAGGACTTAACATTTTCTGTATGTACAATTTGAAGATACTTATTTTGCATATGTACGTTTTTAAGAAACATCAACTGCATTAATTAAAAACAAGTAATCGAATTAATTGTCACACTATGTCTGGAAAATATTTCTGTGGGTTGAATTAATTTTTAACTTTTATCGAAACAGGTTGAGATGAACATCAGTGAATCCTTGTCATCGATGTTCCTTCTGTTGATAGAGTCACTCTATAAGCCTGAAGTTGTGATGACAGAAAGTGTAGAAAATCTTCTTGTTCTTATGAGACTTGCTCATGTTTATGATGCAGAGAGCACACTTAAGGCTTGTCAGAAGTAAGATGTTGATTTTGTTTGTTTGTCTTTAATAGTTGGATTTCTCATTGTTGATTACAGCTTACATGTATTTCTTATTTGAATCTTCCTTTTAACTCATAAACCCCTCAGAGTAACTAACATCTAATTTCTCCTTAAATTATCTTCCCAAAATCACACATCAAGGTCCAAGAATATAGGGAATGATCAACAACTAAACAACCTATTGATTGTTAAACGAATTCTCCACATCAGTTCCTCAGGAATTGTTTAGAGAATAGTATGGAGAATATGCATATTGATGTTAGGGTGTAAAGGGTTAACCAAGCAAACTGCTGATAAGACTGTGTTATCTTTTCACTGCAGTGAAGCAGATGTCTTTACTATTAGGACAACAGAGATGGGCTTCAGGCTGTTTACTTGTTTATACTTTCAGTTCCCATTGACTTCTTAGTTTCCTTTGCTCTAACAGGAGGTTGTGATTAGTGTGGGTTTTGGTTTTAGAACACTCATTTAAAAAAAAACTATTTGATTTCATGTAAGAATAAATACTTGAGGGATTGTTAAAGAATTCTTCATTGTGTTCTTATTCCTTAGACTTCTTGGTTCAGCTGAATTGACAGTTGAGATCTGTGACAAATCTCTGAATATGCAAGAGCATGAAAGGTAATTCATAGATGAACAAAAAGAAAAGGGAAAGAAAAGTTTAGGGACAAAAGTTGCAAAATTTGCCACGGGATGGCTTCTTTGTCTTTCTTTTCCCTGCAATTTAATTGGTTACTTTAGACAAGCCTTAAAAGTTGATTGGTTCTTTTGATTAGTGTTGGGTTATTATTGGGTAGGGAAAAGATGTGATTGATAGTAAAACGATGGACAGTGCAATTGGGTATTAAATTGCTCTGTAGAGAGCCAATCACAGGCCCGGCCAGGGGTTTTGGGTATACGGTATCTTGGGCCTTATTATTTCAGGTATATGGTATTTTTTGGTATTTTTTTGGTCAAAATTCTGGTATAAAGTATTTAGTTTTTCCTGAATTTTAGGTATTTTAGTATTCTGTTTTAAAATAATTTTAGGTATTAAGTATCGCACATTTTACGATTGTAAGGTATATTGGTATCTTGTGGGGAAAACTTATATTGGTATCCCACTACCCTCCCTGGCCAGGCCTGCAATCAGATAACAAGGATCACCAGTGACTTAAAATGGGTGTGATGAATTCATTTATGAGAGAAATCTGGGTTGGGTGAAAGTTTTGGCTGTAAGCAGTCCCTCTTCCCTTCTGCATGCCTACTTCAGAATTATTTGATTTGTACACTACCTTACTAAACAAACCACATCTTAATTACTTTATGATCCAAGTTAGTAGCACAACCGCTTATTCAATTCAAAGAAACTTCTCCATTGTTGTTTTCAGACTCCCTGAAATGGCAGAATTTATCAGACGATGTGAGGAATTCCTGGTCGAGGAATTCAGTCCTTTAGACTCACAATGGTCGAGTGAAGACTTTCTGTCTTTGAGTCCTAATGGTCTACAGAAAGGTATGCTAATAGCACATGTGCTTTTTTACAGGGAGTTATTCATGACAGCTTTGTCGATGAATGATTTGCATGAGTGACAAAAAGAATAAAGAATGAAGTGAGTCAGAACAACAACATCATAACAGGATGGCTATTTTAGATATTTTTATATTTGACAATTTTACTTTGGTGTGACAGTGGCATTCATTATAAAGTCAGAAGGTTCCCAATGCATCAAAATAGCATATGCAGTGTGAAATATGTACAATAGCATTTCAGATGGGTGGTGGTGGTGAATTTGATAAGATCTCAGGCTAGTTTTGTTTAATTTTTATTGAATTTTTCAGTTCTTTCCAGCAATGAGTTGTGTGTATCCTCAGAAAATACTGTGTTCCTTGCACTGATGAAATGGGCAGAGGTGAATGAAGTGTTCGATGATCAGCTTGAGCCCCTGTTGGAATTGGTGCGCTTCAAAGCCATGACCATCAATTACCTACACGACGTTGTTACCAGTGATCACCCAATCGCTTCTACAGTAGCTAAGTTTCAACTGATGTTTGAAGAGGCTGTTTTTTACCATGCCTTTTCTAAGGTATGTTTGGTGATAAGCTGACTTATACATGCACTTTGATTGGTTCTTGTGACCTATTGGATGGCAGACACATAGATGATGTCACCATGCTACTTTTTCATCATATAAAACGAATAGACTCCATATTGTTGATGGTCTGTACAGTAACAGACTACAAAAGACATCTAAATGTTGTCAAAACATCAGTGAGACACTAGGCTGTGCCTTGTGTGCTACACATGGCAACATAAAATCTATTTGTTAACTATACTATTTCTAGTGAAAACTCATGAATGTGGTGGATATAAGAAATACTGAAGGGGTACCCCTCTGTTATGACTCTATCAGTTATGACGCTTGACAAGTTGGACTAATTACTGCTTATTAGCAAGCACTTGGGTAGCTCTCCTTGATCCTTTACACCCTAAGATCAATAGGCATATTCTCCATACTGTTCTCCTTATATTTCCTTAGATGCTGACAAGGAGAATTTGTTTAAGAATCAGTAGCTTCCTGAGATGATTGGTCATTTTCTTAATTCTTGTGAGCTTAATGTATGATTCAGGGGTGATGTAAAGAGAAACTCCATGTTATTCACTCTGAGGGAACAAAGGGGTTTATAGCTTGTCAGTATTTGTTCACACTACTTTCTTCAGATTCCAATTTTTTAGTCTTTGGATTAACGTGCTCGTTTCGTCTCCCATTGTATGTTAAAGGCTGACAGTTTCGAAAGAAACTGTTTGGGGCTGCGTCGGTGGGAGTAACGAAATAATTTGGATATATCAACAAAGTTGAAATGGTAAATTGGCCACCGTAACGATTACAAAAGCTGACGTTTCGAGCGTATGTTACTTAACCCGGCTGCAATGCGTCCAATCTTAAAAACATATTCAACGTTTTGTCCATCAGGAGAGACAATGCGAAGAGGGAGAACCCATTGCTAGGAAAGCTCATGATGATCCTGTCGTGTTTAACTGGACAGTGGACATCGGAGAAGATATTGAAGTAGAGAAAAAAAAGAAGATCATTAAATCCCCGCATTTCTGGGTCAGCGGATACGAAATGTAAGTTGTCTACCTACCTTTGGGGAAAATGATGATTTGATTGGTAGAAAAGAACCAACAATTGGTCGATGGATGTTCTAGAGTGGGAGAGAAAATGTTTTAGAAAATGTAAACAGTTTGGAAAGGACGATTTTCTGAGTTACCACCTCGTTTTCTCCAAATACTATTTCTAGTCGTTTCTTTTTCTAAGCATGCCTTTCTACTGAGTGCGTATTCAACAGGTGTGCTAAGATGTATTTGTTTTCTCAGGTTCCTAGAGCTGAAACTGAGGACTTCCGGTTGTCAAGGCTTATATCTGACAATAAGCACACGTGACTTCCGCCACAGTAGCAAAGGGTTCGTCAAACTGGCATACTCTCTGACTTCAAACTTTCCTAAGGCCACACGGGTGATCAACGAAGCGGACGTGTTTGATAGAGAGGGGTCTGGCTGGGGATACGAAGAATTCTTCCCTTTAAGCTGGACTGAATTCAAAGATCAGCTGAAGAGAACTCCTCTAATAATAACGTCTCAAGTCAGTCTTCTGGAGTAGTGTAGAGTTTGATCCTCTCCAATTTATTTCCACGTTTTTTCACCTTCTTCTCTTTTTATGAACTTTAGGTAGTGAGTCAGCTATTCTCTTTGTGTATAACACTGTATTCCAAACAAGACCGGAGAACTATTTTTTAAGTATTTCGAAAATGGAATTTAACTGTTACGGGATAATTGTAAATCGAAAAGAAACGTCAAGAGGAGATATTTAGAAGACCCAGAACTATTTCTATTTATTAAAGCCTTTCGTGCTTTCGTAACGCTCTTACACATTTTGCAGCCTTTGTTGCGTAGATTTTATATTTATTTATATATTTATTGTCTATGTATGGGTATTTGTCTATAGATGTTTTTTGGCGTGCTTGAAAGAGTCGAAGAAATTAAAATCGAACGATCTCTAATATTTGAACCCACGAAATGTAGAAACACAGATTTCCTTGCATTCATTGTATTATCACTTGAAATGACAGTGCCACTGAAACATTTTTCAGCAAGGGCAAATGTAGATCATTACCAACAGTTCACTTTGTCAGGATTTCACGTCGAACGAGCGAATAAAGGGTGTCTTGCAATCGCGCGGCACTGAGTATCTCGTCCTGCCACGCTTTTTTGGACATAACAAAGACAGAAGCACTGTTCGTAAAGGAAAGCGGTATGGACAATACTTTTTTGATGACTGTGCTTGCAACAAGAAACCCTAACAGCAGAAGCGAGACAAACGGAAACGCCGGGGAAACATCTGTATAGCAAAGTATGGATGACTAAAGCGCGAAAGAAATGTCACTGAGTATTTTTTCAAGGATTGAGCTGAAGTCTCTTCGCCAACGATTAATTAAAAAGCTATCAGAGTTAGTATCACAGTTAGTAGCAATTCACTCCAGTAACAAGATCTTCATTTCCTGAATATTTAACTGGTCGATGGTTGTTTCTTGGACATAACACTACGTCAAAGCTCGATAGGAGCTTTACCCACGCTACTAAATGATTTAGGTAATATTGTTAGTCAGCCAAAGCTTCAGAAGTCGTTTGTATACTGAATCTTTTAAAAACTGAACTAATTATTCATTTCTCTATTAATTTTAAACTTTCCTCTAGAAATTCTCAGTTTTTCTACTAGCTGCGTAATTAGGCCCTCGCAATTTGAAATTTTTTTCTTTATTTTTGTAGAAACCCCTCTTTTGAAAACATATTGACGTTCTCACCAAATAAGTGGGTTAGTGTTTAGACGGCGTTTTCTTGGCGTTAAATCTTCATCGGGATTTTACCTATATACTTTATTGTTGCATAGATAATTTGGTTTTATCCATTGAGTTCAGTGATAATGTAAGTTAGCCATCGTGAAAAGTTTCTGAAGCTGGCTTTTCGAGCGTTAGCCCATCGTCAGAGAGAAAATCCTGTTTCCATAACCTGTTCGTTTTACTCTTTACATCAAATCAAACTCCTACAGCCTTTCTAAGTGTTCTTGTGGGATTTTGCTTGATGTAAATTGTGAAGTAGTGTTGTCAAAGGTTTCTCCGTGGTAGCTTCAACTACAAGTTAACCGCGGCTTTCTATACGAGAAGTGCTGGAGGAAAGATTTGCTCCAATCGATGGGCAAATTCTACTCATTACGAGCAAAAAACAACGATTCCAACTAATATCTGTGCCAATCAGTTCTTAGGTCCAAAGCAAAAAATGATAGACGAAAAACGATATGGAATTTCTTTGGGCTCGTTTCCTGTAATCGGATTGGTCAGTTTTGTGTAAGTGGCCTGATAAGGGGAGCCTTTTTGTGACTTAAATCGGCATTCCGTTAGCGACTACTTCTAGCGACAGAATGTCAAACTATATAACTTGTGGGTCAACCACCAGGTTTGCGATGGCCCAGGGTTTTTTGCTCTGGGTTTATCCAAGTGTGCCAAAGGTGGAAGAGAACATCAGTTTTACTATAAGTGACTTAAATTTATTTCAAGGGCACGAGCCTGAGGGAAATAAAACTTTTCAGTTTTCTACAAAAAAATCATTTTAAATAAGTTTGAACGCAAAAGTTAAATATGATTTATCAAGTAAAACTTGAAAGAAAGCACATCTTGAGTTTGAAATCGTGCAAATCACACCGCACAATCCTGCCTTAGTTCGAAACACGAGTCTTCGTGAAAAGGCATCATCAATTACTCCTAATACCATATCGGTCTGTACGAATATGCCCATTTGTTGGGAGACAGAAACGGTTCTTGAGTAATCGCCAATACGTGTAGAGGCGTTTTGTAGGGAATGTCTGGTTGTTTAAACCACTTAGTAGTTGTGGTTTCTGATGGAGCAGAACCAGGTTTTCCTTCAAGATGAACTTGCGGAAACCGTCTATACCGGCTGTTATCATCTCCCGGGAGACCTTGATGCGATGCCATATAGCACGAGCGTGGGTCATTATTTGTTTTCCATGCGATCAGATTGTTAGAGTAGTGCTGACATCTGTCAGGAAATGTCCGACGTCCAAGTCCCTGGAACAAAATGAAGGTTTAAGGCACAAAACAACCAACGAAACGGATTAACCAAACAAAATACGAAAATGCGCGATTTCAGTTTTTTTAGGCGACCCCACGGCAATTAAAATACTATAGCTAAGCCATTTTGATTTAAGGCCTCAGTCGTTTCGTATAATACAAAGGAGTTGAGCCCGTCTATTGCCTGGAATTATCAGGTCACAGGTTGCATCCATGAACGATCGCTTCGCGCATAGGTATCAAGTTTGTACTAAGTATCCCGTTTATGGTAACTGTCCTCCAAAGTGATTAGAAGTCTGCTTCCATCGTCCCTTGCTTGCAGACGGTTCTCGTTTCCCGCCCGCAAGGGAAGAAGGGAGCACGACCTCTTGTTACTCTCGATTCTCGAGGGAAGTGTCGTTGTCTGCGTGCGCATTTGATGAGTGCGTATAAACTTGTTTATGCACGCACAGGAGTTGCGGGCTCCTCTTTTGTGACAAAATATGAAGGATGATTTCACAGTAAAGTAATTGCTCGGTTTAATTGTGACCTTCCTAACAATGTAATCGAAGTGTGACTGCCTTACGTTTCCAAAGTATTCTCCTTGATCTTGAAATGCATGTCTGTTATCGTGTGTTGAAAAAGCAAATCTTTTGAACGGGGCCTATTACAACGGGACCAAAAGAAAAACAAAAATCATCAAACCGTGTTCACTCCTACATGATACCATCTTAAACATTCCTCAATTTTCATACACAAACTGTTCGGTTATAGCACAGGCATTGATTGAGAGGTCAAAAAAATGTTCACATTGGATATTTTTCATTAAAAGAAATAGTATATCTTTATACTACCTCGTGTTTGTCGTTAAATCTCTTAGGAGGGGATGCTACTTTCTTTTCTTGCAGCTTTGTGACGTCAAGCGTCCTCGGCCAGCCCCGTGTAGAAAACTGAAACAAAAAACAACAATTTCAACATCAACGTAAGTTAAGTTTGAATTAAAGTAAAAAATAATTCGGGGACAATAGAGAAGGGTGTCTTTTAGGCTGAAATTGATAATAAAGATTTCCTTTTGCGGAGAAAGTCCCCATGCTCTTACGATTGTTCTTCAGACCCCACCCTTCCACTTGAATATTTTTCTGTCAACTCCGTAAGCAAGCACTTGCCTCGTCTTACGCGATGTTGCAGGCTTTCGGAGGTTTCGACAGCTTATCGCTGTACTTATCGAAAAGGCTTTCGTTAGCAAAGTGTGTAATTAGACTAATCAGATAGACCCAGTACAGTTTTGCATAGTTTAAGCGCAATTGGAAAATTTGTTCAGCTGTTATTTTGACGACGAATCATGTTTATTTTCTCGGGTGAAGAAGCCACAAATTTCCATAAAAACAAAACCTTGTCACTTTTCTTTGTTTAAATAATTTGAGGCCTAAGTGATTTTTTGTGTATATAGTGAGCCTTTATTTAATTCCAAAACAAGTCCTTGGTAGAAGATGACTTCAAAGTGATGTGTGTCTATCTGGCGAACCTTCTTTCGTTCACTGACTTAAATTTATAAATATTAACTTTTACATTTGGTGAAACCAGCCAATACATAACAGACATACACAGAGTAGCAGCTGTCCTAACAGGGCCAGGTTTTTATCAAAGTTTTCATGTTTCTTTGACTCTTGTGAGTCAAAACAAATCGACAGATAGTAGTTTGCGACTCCCATACCTGTTCTTGAGTTATTACGTGAGTAAATTCGACAAATTAATGCGATCTACTTAAATATTCTTGAGCTGTATTAAACAAATAAGTCTCTAAGGAGTCTCCCCTAGTGGTCTAATGTCAATCCAATTTTGCACAGCGATCTGAAAGAAAACACTTCTGTCCCACAACTCACCCAGTTTCCTTCTTTATCTTTCGACGGCGCGAATGATCGCCCTTTTGCCATGTCCTCTCTTTATACAAATTGAAAGTAAGCTATCTTTACATCTCTGAAATTCCGCCCGCGTTACGTTGGGAGTTTGACTTCGAGCATCTGTCAAATGGTTTGTTTTGAGTGATGATCAATTCTTCGGTTTCTAAGATACCTTGGTAACTAGCCCGCTGACTGCAAGTGACTGCCAGCTGATCTTCAATATTCAATGGCGGCCAAATCGGCTAATTCGATGCATGCATGAGGCGATTCGGAATTTTGTCCATGGAAGGAGTTGGTAGTTCTCTACGGAGTGTAATTTCTCGAGTAGAAGAAGCAACAGCAAAGCGGTCGAGTGTAAGGGTCGTCTTTTGTGCTCAGTGTTAAGTCAGACAACTATTCGAGAGAATTCAGTTCAAGTGACTTTCTCTTCTCAGGAACTTCCTAAAACGGCTCCTCGTCTGGTTGCAGTCAGCAAATTAAAGCCAGCAGACTGTGTTATTGAGGCTTATGACAATGGACAACGACATTTTGGCGAAAACTACGTGAGTGGATTTGGTTGTATAAGGGTTAATTTATGGTTAGGGTAATCACCTTGTGAAGTGTGATCGTAGAAAGTTACATACATACATACATACATACATACATACATACATACATACATACATACACTTTATTGAGCATCCCTGAAAAGGGCTTTTCAGCATCAATATTAAAAATAGTAAAACTAAATAAATAACTTAATAGCTATATATACTTTCATATTACTTATATATTAATTACTATATGCAAACAACAGTTATCATCAAAAATCGTTCATGTTACAAATCATTTCATTAATTAAACGTCTCTTAAAGACCTTAGTACCCATGATTCCCCTTAAATCTTTACTTAAATTATTCCATACTTTTATGCCACGATAATAAAAGGCGCGTTGGCCAGCACTGATTCTACTAGATGGAATATTTAAACTGTCTCTATATCTCATCTGTCTATCATGAATAGTAGCTCTAGTTGAAAATTTATTTGACAGATAACAAGGTGACCGTCCTTTGAGACATTTGTGCATCATAACTGCATCATTGACCATAAGTCCTTGTTTGGCATTTAGCCATCGAAGCGATCTTAAACCTGCAGAGATATGGCTTAAACCTACACAGATATGATGTGGTCATCATTGTTTTTGAACAGACTAACCATATTGGAGGTCTGTGGCATTTTACAGAGCATGGATATGGAGTTATGCGGTTCACTCATATGTATGTAGGAAAAATAACACTATTTGTCACTAGTTGCGTGACAGCATGACACTTGAACGTGTGCTTTTTAGCTTGTCTAACATTTTTATAGTTTTAGCATTTTATCATCTCTGGAGTTCAGATGGAACTTTGATACAGTATTACTATGATGATTCTAGCTTCTATACGGCTATTTCGACGGCCACCGGAAAAGATTCGTCAAATAATGTGTTCGATTGCCCTTGGTCTTGTGGCCACCATCTTGTTTCCTCTCCACATGCAAAAGGCTTCTTCTCGTCAAGGCTGCAATACTATGCGAATTCCTCGCCTTAAAACTGGATGTTTTGGCCATCTCCGAAACTAAGGATGAAGATATTTATATTCCTGGCTATAAAATCGCTAGACGTGACAGGTCGGATGGTCGGAAAGGTGGAGAATCTTTGATTTATTTTTCTGAAGTCCTAAATGCTTATGATTCAAGTGATTTGTCCTCTAATTCGTGCTTGGAAGCTACTTGGATCGATTTATCTTTTCATTCTCAGCGACTGTTGATTGGTTCAATCTACAGACCTCCTGACTGTTCGTCTTTCTTCAATGAGTTTCCCGTGGTAATGGAAAATTTATGGCGGAAACGTTCCAACATCATCCTATTAGGTGACTTCAATGTTAATTTATCATCCTCGTGTGATGCTTCCTTGAAAAGAAAATTTACAAACCTTCTTTGTAAATTCAACTTAAAGAATGTTATTGATGTTCCCACCAGAATCACCGGCGATTCATCTTCTCTGATTGACTTGATTATTACCTCTGTTCCCTCCAAGATTTCTGGTCATGGTGCTTGCAATCCAGGAATATCTGATCACCGCCTGGTTTATGCTTCTGTTAACTTGAGAAGGATTTCTATGAAACCTAAATTAAAGCTAGTCCAGGTTTTTTAAAAGAGTTGACATCAAAGCCCTACTGCATGAATTTGCGTCTGCCCCATGGTTTATCTGTGATATCTTTGATGATATCGACAATTGTGTTTGGACATGGGAAGCACTTAATTACAAGTTCATCATTAACGAACATATTCCTCTCAGAAAGGCTAAAGTTAGATCTAATAGTCTGCCCTGGATGTCTTCGCCTCTGAGAAAAGAGCTGAACAAGAGATACAATCTTCTTCTTAAAGCCCAAAAAACACCGAGAGGATCTCTCGAATGGTTTGCTTACAAGAAACAAAGAAATTATTGCACAAAATTGTTAAGGTCAGCTGAAATTTCTTACTGGAACAACAAACTTATCAATGCTAAATCCAGTGGAGAATTCTGGAGCTTAGTTAGATCCTTTCAAGGTGTCAACAAGTGCTCTACCATTGGCCCAGTGAAATCCCAATCTGGTTTTCTTCTAACTGATAATTTTTCAAAAGCAAATGAATTCAACTCCTATTTTACCAATATATGTTCAACTCTGCCAAATACTAACAGTTTGTCACCTTGAGACAATTCCACTCAACCAGCCAATTGCATCTACAGAATTACCCCTACCTTGCAGTCATTTACTGCTAATAGAGAACTCCTGTCTTATTGTTTCAAGCATCACATTAAAGTGGGTAAAGCCTGTGGCCCTGACAAAATCTCTGGCAAAGAATTACAAATGCTGGGTGATGCCTTCCTTGATAACTTTCTTAACAATGCAAAGAAGAGCTTTGATGATTGCAATTTCCCATCGCAATGGAAGACAGCACAAGTCCACTGTATCCACAAAAAAGGTAATACTCAGGATTGTGGAAATTATCGTCCAATTTCACTTCTAAATATACCAAGTAAGTTATTGGAAAGTATTGCCTGCTTTCAACTTGACTCTTTTCTGAACCAACATAAACTAGTTACTACCTCCCATTTGGGCTTCAGGAAGGGTACGTCCTCTGAGTTGCTGCTTCTTAGCATGACAGAAAAATGGAGGCTTACCATAGATGAAGGAAAATCAGTTGGTGTAATCTTTATCGACTTCCAAAAGGCATTTGACTGTGTGTCTCATCAAATTTTACCTGATAAACTTCAAGCCTCTGGTCTATCTGGGGACTCACTTGACTGGCTTGTTAATTACTTGAATAACCGCCACCAGTTTTTGACTATTAATGGTACAAATTCAGAGAAATTGAGAGTAACTTCTGGCGTACTCCAAGGCTCCTTATTGGGCCCAAGACTTTTCAGCATCTTTACAAATGACCTACCTTTGTCTGTTGACTCAAAGATAGAAATGTTTGCCGATGACTCCACTGCCTACATCATTGGAAACTCTATCGACTCTATTTCAACCCAAATTCAAATTCTCTTGCATCAACTACTTACCTGGTCTAAATTAAACTCCATGTTCATCCATCCAGCCAAGTCTGAAGTCATGTTTATCTCAAAAATACCATTCATCGGCCCAATTAGACAAATCACTATAGACGATAAACCAATCAACTGGGTTTTCAGCTCATCTTGCTTAGGAGTCAAACTTGACAACAAGCTTAACTGGTCTCCTCATATTAAAATGGTGAACTCAAACTTCAATGCAAAGATTTTTAAGCTTAAACAGATGAGGACCTTCAACTGATCCACTCTGGATTCTATTTACTTTAAAGGTATTCTGCCAAGCGTAACTTATTGTATATCTTTGTGGGGATCTTCCAACTTGTTGGCCGACCTCGAGGATTCGCACATCTGTGCTGCCAGTCTGATTCACAAGATCAGCATAAATATCCCAAAACATGAAATTCTTAGCATAGCAAAATGGACATCTATACATTACATGTATAAGAGTACACTTGCCTGTATTGCATACCAGGCCTTTCATAACCTAGCTCCTGATAACATAAACAGTTTATTTACAAAGCACCAGACTTCATACAATTTAAGAGATAACTTAAGATTTGCTCTTAAATGTCCCAGATCCAAAGCCCTTCACAATTCTTTCACTCATCGCGCTAGTATTGTTTGGAGTTGCCTACCTAGTCAGTTAAAGTCTAAGCCTAGTTACTCTTCTTTTAAGGCTAGTATTAAGAAATTCTATAAATGCATTGACCAAATTAATTTCGGCTCAAACTCCACTGCTACCAACAATATCAGTGAGGAATTTAAGTACTACTGATATCTAGTTTCCCATCTTGTTATCTTATTATTATTATTATTATTACAATTATTATTTATTTAAAATTTTTTAATTTAAATCTTAACTTTGTATTTATTTTCCTTTAAATGCATTGTTTGAGTTAATTTGACTGATACTAATATATATATATATATATATTTATTTACTTACTTACTTATCCTACCCATATATATAATGTATTATTGATACGTATGATTATTCATACTAGGAGACATATATGTTTTTAGCTGTTTATTAGTAGATAGCAGGTTCACATCAGCATTAGCTGCCATTTCCTCAATCTGCTTTACCAAATAAAGGATGTATGTATGTATGTATGTATGTATATATTTATGGTCATATTTGTGGAGTCCCAAAGCTGTTATGTAATCATTAACCAATAAGAGCATTGGCATTTCTTGAGTCATATATGTTAGATATGACTCATATAGTCTTGATCTGGCCATCTCTTACTCTACATTATATTTCCATCCAAATACTCTCATGCCATTTAAAATTCAGGTCTTTCATTTACTTGTGCAACTGCATCAACACTAAATTTAACAATTGGTTCATGCACTATCAAGTTATGGAACACACAGGAAGTTTGGAGAGCACGAAAGAAGCGTGAGAGTTGCTCGAGGCGATAGCCGAGGGCAACTCTAGCTTCTCGAGTGCTCTCCAAACTTTCCACGTGCTCCATAACTCGATAGTGCACAGTTGAAAGCATGAACCAATTGTTTTAGAACACAGCCAGTGGAATTGTGTATCAAATCCGACGTGAAAAACGGACAACAATATCTGTTGGAGCGAATGGTGATGGCGCTGATGCCGAGTCTCCTTTTCCGTTGTTTTTCTCTTTTTCTGCTTCATTTAAGAACTATAGCCCAAGGGAAAAGGTTGAAACATTGTCTTTGTTTTCGGACTAGTAGGCTGAGTTTCTGTTTGTATCCATTATTGTTGCAAAATATATTAGTTTTCTCCGTGCTAACAATGGCCGCTCACGCAAAAAAAAAATTTCTGGCGAAGCGATTTGCTGATGCTGTCAGCGTGCACTATTGGGATTTTGAGCACGCTTATAAATGTATATTGAATTTGATTGTGTGGTTCTGCTAGCTATGTTCTAAATATAATTTAGGGAATAGGCTTTAGTACTCAAGTATATGGCAGGAAAGATACTTGAGCATATTTTGTGTCTCTGCCTACTTTTCTTTAGCTCTATTGCTGCTTTCTGCAAACTTTTAGATAAAAAACCAAGATGAGACTTGTATGAGTCTCTTATGAAACTTTCAAGATGTCTTTCTTCTAGGTTCAAGAACTGCTTGAGAAGTCAAGACATGCAAAGGTATACAGTCTGAAAATTCACAATTTATTCTTATTATGGTTTATTTGTTCTGGCTGTTACTTGTTCTGGCTGCTTATTATGGTTTATTTACTTCTGGCTGTTACTTGTTCTGGCTGCTTATTATGGTTTATTTACTTCTGGCTGTTATTCACAACATTCTCTATTCTTTTCTGGGCATAAGACAATTATGCTAGTCTTGGTCCTATGATGTTTAGGGGATCTAAAATGTTTTAGATGTAGCCAGACTGGCTTTGATGTATTCTTTACAGAGTTACATTGATCTATTATAATTATAATAGACAAGCCCTGGCCTTAATAACTTCACAAAGTAGACCTTTTTTCTTTTCATGTTTATTTCAGATTCAACCACTTAATGACATAAGGTGGCATTTTATTGGTCATTTGCAGAGTAATAAATGTAATAACCTTGTTGGTAAGGGTTGAACAATTTTCTGGTTATTTTTAATTGGTGTTGCTGTGGGAAACACTTGGGAAACACTCGCCATAAGCATAGCTGTTAGCTCTAATTACTGCTTATTTACTTTTATATTGAGGGAGATGCAGTAACATAATGGTTAGTCTGCTCAGGACTCCAAGTGGAGAGGTTCAGGTTCATGACTTAACCAAGTCATGGTGTTGTGTTTTTAGACAGAACACTTTGCTCTCACAGTGTCTCACTCTAACCAGGGTCCAGTTGTTCAAATGCTGATCAGTGCTAACCTAGGGTTGAATTTTAATCCAGTTTTCTTTATTTCTCTGTTCAAAAGTGTTTTTGGTTAGCTCAATTGGTAGAACGCCGGACTGTTGTGCGGGAGGTAGAGGGTTTAAGACCCGGCTGGACAACACTCAGGGTCTTAAAATAACTGAGGAGAATTTGCTACCTTTCTATAATATCAAGAAATGGATAGATATTCTAGTCTTCTCAGATAAGGACGGATAAACCGTAGGCCCCGTCTCCTGCAGGGTTAGGGGTAGGAGATGTTTATTTCCCACACATGAGATTACTGTGTGGTGGATGTCCTCCCCTGGGGTGGGATGGGTGGGTTTACTGGGTTTGCAGTAATTGGCGAAAGCTGTTGTGGTGTCCCTGCCTGTCGGTGAATCTAATAAATTAAATTAAAATTAAATTTAAATTAAATTAAAATTAAATTAAAATTAAATTAATTAAATTAAATTTACGTATGATGCACGATCCTTGCAGTAGAGGGCGCTATTTATGCAATAGCGAAAATCAGACCTGAAAAAAATCAGGCCTGTACGGGATTCGAACCACTGACCTCTGCGATACTAGTGCAGTGCTCTACCAATTGAGCTAACAAGTCAACTGGGAGCAGGCCATTAAGTTGATTCGTAATAAACCGGTGATGATAAATCAGATACAATGAATATATGAAGTTCATATATTTTGAATTGCGGTTATAGATACGTATGATGCACGATCCTCGCAGTAGAGAGCGCTATTTATGCAATAGCGAAAATCGGACCTGAAAAAAATCAGGCCTGTACGGGATTCGAACTACTGACCTCTGGGATACTAGTGCAGCGCTCTACCAATTGAGCTAACAAGCCAACTGGGAGCAGGCCGTTAAGCTGATTCGTAATAAACCCATGATGATAAATCAGATACGATGAATATATGAATTTCATATATTTTGAACTGCGGTTATAGATATGTAAGAAGCACGATCCTCGCAGTAGACAGCGCTATTTATGCATCAGACCTGAAGAAAATCAGGCCTGTACGGGATTCGAACCACTGACCTCTGCGATACTAGTGCAGCGCTCTACCAATTGAGCTAACAAGCCAACTGGGAGCAGGCTGTTAAGCTGATTCGTAATAAACCCGTGATGATAAATCAGATACGATGAATATATGAATTTCATATATTTTGAACTGCGGTTATAGATACGTAAAACTATGTAGATGCACAATCCTCGCAGTAGAGATTTATCATCACAGGTTTATTACAAATCAACTTAACGGCCTGCTCCCAGTTGGCTTGTTAGCTCAATTGGTAGAGTGCTGCACTAGTATCGCAGAGGTCAGTGGTTCGAATCCCATACAGGCCTGATTTTTTTTCAGGTCTGATTTTTGCTATTGCATAAATAACGCTCTCTACTGCGAGGATTGTGCATCATACGTATCTATAACGGCAGTTTAAAATGTATGAATTTCATATATTCATCGTATCTAAATTAAATTTGTGGGAAAATTTTCTCTTTATTTTTAGCAATCATCAAATTGTAGACAAAAGAATTCAAATTGAATTTTCTTTTAAAACTTTCAGATATAAAATTTTCACTTTAACCTTGGATTACCTGGGGTATAAGTGGGTACAAGTGAATTGTCAGGGAAGCCTGATGAAGTACTTGAGGGTTACCTTACAATGGACTGACATCCCATCCAGGGGGTAATGGTAATACTCCTTGTCACTTCACGCAAGGGAAACCAGGATAAACTCTGGTGGCATGGGTCACTCGGTTTGAGTACAAATTTTACCTATTGTGCCCTAGTTGATATATTTCTTTATTTTCATAACTAGTCAGCATTATAATGTATTGGTATTGTATGGAGAAACTATTTGTTTGTCACAGGATTGAAAGGGTTAAGTGGACTGAATTCAAACAAACAATTTTGATTTTAAATTTTCGGTTTGCTTTCATGCAGGAGTGACCAACCTTTACATGGTGGAGACTGTGGACAGTGTGAAGCTCGCCAACTCTCTAAATGCCTCCTGGGGAAAATTAAACAAGCCCAATTCTCTAAATGTTATGGTACAAGTTAATACAAGCAAAGAAGAAAGTTAGTGCCACTGTTTCTCGGCTTATAATGAAGAGTAATTTCATATTTCTTCTTATATTTGTAAAAACTTAGTATTTCCTACTAGCAATGTTAATCTGTCAACAAAACTGACAATGACATAGCTACTATCATTGGACAGTAAGCTAACTTATTCATTGGAATGGGCTCTGCTTTCTGCGTGCTGATCATGTTCATGTTGAACAGGTGGACATGTTTGGTTCTCTTCCTTTGACTTGTAGAGTACAGAGAAGTAATTAACTTGTACTAACAAAATTTAAGATCCAAATTGTAAGTTATGATTGGTTACTAAACTTTTCCTCTCAGATTTATGGCCCAAGCATGAGGCAATAAGGCCATAAATGCAAACAACAGAAACCCGGTTCCATAGCCCAAAGTATATCTTATAGATATTTACCATAAATTTGGGTTCAAGTTGAGGAAGGAGATTAAATTCAAACAAACTCTGAATTTAGTGGGTCATATTTATCTCCACTAACACAGTATTCAACAAAACTTAGTTTACAGAAAGGGGCACTGAGTTTTCTTGAATCTTACCTGTATGTTAACTTCTTTTCAGGTAAGAGTGGATGCTTAAGTGATCATTGTGCAGAGCTTGTGGAACACATTATCACCCACTGTCCACACTTAAAGTTTTCAGGACTGATGACCATTGGGGAAATGAATCATGACTGGAGTCAAGGTCCAAATCCTGATTTCATTGTAAGCAGATTGAGAAAATGTCTTTCTTTCATTTTTCATTTTCATTCTGAGGTTACTGAAATGTGCAATACAAGGGTGTTCAAACCCTTTTACAACTTGACATCAGTTTATATACTCTCCATTCTGTTTCCTAATACAATTTCTGAGGTGCACACAAGGAGAGTTTGTGTAATAATCAGGAGTTACTCTAGCGGGTGATCATTTCCTTTATTCTCCTGACCTTACTGTTTGATTTAGGGGTGATATTGTAAGGAGAAATTAGTAGCTAGTCACCCTTAGGAGCCAAAAGGTAAATGGCTTAAAATGTATAGTCTATGCAGAAATTGAGTCAGCCCCAGTAATGCAGAATTTTGTAACAACATGCAGCACATCAATCTTTGGAAAGTTCCACCAGTATTTGGCTGAGTAGCCTTTTTCACCATGAAATGTTGAAATATAACTGCTTGTAACATCACCTTGCAACCCTAGTATGCTTGTTTAATGAGTAAGCTGGCTGTACTAAACAAGTTCTTGGATCAAAAGTGTGACTGTTCAAGCTTATGTTAGGAATGATGCCAGTTCATCAAAATGAAGCAATGTTAATGACGTGTTCAACATTGTCCTGGGGATTGAAATTAAAAAGGATGAATAAATAATATTATCACTGAATACTAGAATAACTAAACAGAGTTACACTGCATGCTCCAGTTTGCTTCATGTCCAATGTGACTTTTTAACTTCAGTTTATTGATTTCTTTTCAGCGTTTGGTTGATTGTCGTAAGAATATTTGTGAGAAACTAAGTCTTAGCCTTGAGGATGTTGAATTGAGTATGGGAATGTCAAATGATTTTGAGAAAGCGGTAAGTTCAGGCATATTCTGTCTCATCTAGAGTAACCTATTATACCTTAAAATCAGTATGTGTTTTCTCCATACTGTTCTCTAGACATTTCTAAAGGTGCTGAGCAGGATAATTTGTTAAACAATCAGGAGCTTCTTTAATTGTTGATCATTACCTTTATTCTCTTGACATTAATGTATGATTCAGGGGTGATACTGTAAGGAGAAATTAGATGCTAGTCCCTCTTAGGGGTTAAAGGTTGAAATTAAACTGTTTTTTTTTATGCTGATTATGCAAATTTTCTCTTTAATTTGTCAGATTTTAATGGGAAGTACAAATGTGAGAGTTGGTAGTACCATATTTGGTGCAAGACAACCCAAACAGCCAAGGAATGTTTCTTCAATGCAGGGAAGCACTCAGCCTACCTCACAAGAGGCAAACTCAATGACTGATGCATTGCAGCAAAATGTTACCAGGGATGGCTTACCAAACCTGGCAGCACTGAATACAGATGATTCAACTGATAGAAATTCACACACTACGCTCAGCAATGCTACATAGCAACAATGTGTTCATCCTTTTTGCTCCTCTTCAACATTGGACATGAGTTCCATTCATTTCAACATGAGTTCCACTTAGTTGGAAGATCAATATTTTGTTGAGAAATTTATTACATATCAGAAACTGAAGCAAACTCAGCGGTTGGAGGTGAATCCCTCCTAAATTTGTCTCAGAGCTCTGTCGTTTTATCTAGGTGTCGACATGCTGTGAGGAAAACATTTCCAATTCAATTTGTAGCATAGACTGATTCCATAACATTTGATTGTATTAAATCTAAAACTATGCGAGCTTATATCTTAAGAAGACACATCATCAGCAGCTTATTTTTAATAATCGCCGTGCATGAGTTTAGTTCTCGATCTTCTGCTGCGTTTGATTAAAATTCTTTGAATTCTAGTGCCTCATATTGGCATCGGCGAATGAACTTAACTGCTATGTTGACTTCGCCCAGCATGTTTGCGTTGAAAGATAAGCAAACGGTTTGATGTGGTTATAAGGAATTAATTTTCAAGTACTTGTCGACCTTTTCTTGCCACTACTGGTTTTGATGCTGGGTGGAAAATGAGACAAAAGACTTAAATGTATCTGTCTTGTTAAAATCACGTACTTTCTCGAAAGCACTACGACAAGTAAAATACTGAATGACCTTATGTGTATGGGCCTTTGGTGGTTAGTGGTTCATCAATAAATGGTTACGAAGTCGCCTATTCAGTCTCAAAGGTTTTATTATCAAGATGTCACATATTATTTATTACTTTGCGTAAAAAAAGCTCGTCTTTTTCCTATGTACAAATGTTTGGGAAAATTTTCCCCGAAAATATTCAGGCTTTCCTAGAATACGTAAACTACGCGGATATCCTTTTAGACAACAGATGGCGCGAGAAAGTTACGACGTGGAAATAAACTTTTAAAATCCTCATTTTCTCGTATTCTTTCATTTATCTAGCTCGAAAATAATCCTCTTTTGAAACCTCGATTGCGATAAAGAAGGTGTTAACGTTGGGTTCTCAATATAGGTGCAGTCATGTTCTGAAAGCGAAAGCTTCTTTAATTATGCATGCAAGGGAAAAGTCCCTTTTTCCCGGAAGCGTTTTTTCGGTTTCTTAGAAGTTCACCTTCCATTTCATTGGACCGTGGTCCATATAACAATACAACGAAACTGGTAGATTCCCGGAAAATTCGCTGCGTTTCGATCAGAGCAATTTCATTTCAGAGGTTTACGATGTTCGTGTTATTCACGTCGAAATGGGTTTAAACAGCTACAGTCTTAGCACCTGATTGAGCTCCTGATCCTTGTTTAAAACTGGTATCATCAAGGAACGTGAGGTAGTATTTATCGAACTCAATTAACCAGGATCACATTGTACACGTTTACCTGTCTTTGATTCGATTCGGCCCGCGTATGAGACAAAAAGAACAGTTTAGTGTGAGGTTTCAAAGAAAGGGGCCGTTGTGGTGAACCGGATAATTCTACTTTTTCATCCCCTATGAAGAAACGAACGCGGCTGTTACAAGCGCGATTGCTTACACGGAAGCAAGAAGAAAAGCTGAAGAAGCATTATTTGTGCGGTTGAAATTATCGAGATATTTTCGGTGGTTTTGTGAACGAGATTGAGATTCTACGGTGACCTGAAAGGGATTTTTTTGCTTTCAAGTTCTTCGGAACGTTCCTGTACGCTGCTCGGAAGCAAATGCGGAAATGCAAAGCAGGAGGCAGATATCCTTGAAGAAGGATGCTAAATTTGGCATAAAGCCTGTATGCACGCCGAATAGCTTCGCTTTTGTTTTCGCTTGAAGTTACGCATTCGTTCGCTTGATAAACTTAGCTGAACCGGCTTCTCATAAATGAAATTCATGGTAACTCGTCTACATAATGTTTCGTTTTCCGGTGTGAACGATTTGTCGCGATAATGTTCGTATACCAGAGACGGATCGATAGCTGCAGGTTTCTGGCTCCACACAACATTGAGACATATAACTTTGCAGATTCGTTTTCCTTTTTTCACTTCATTCACCAATTGTTATGTTGTTGAGTGTTTCTAATAGGTCTAATGTCACGTGATGTTACAATTTCGCACGATTGGCCTTAAGTGGCATCCGACCTCTCACTTCAAGGAAAATCGCAAAACTCGTCAAAAAATCGTCAAATTCAAGAAAATAATTTACAATACTAACCTAAATTATACATTTCCCCAAGTTCAACGTCACTTCAAGATAATCAACCTAAAAACAAGTTTCTCCAGACGTTTGAAAACTTTGATTGTTTGTGCAGCCATTTTGAGTGTTCCAAAGACCATGATCCAATTAGTGTAGTTAGCGATATCAACTTCACTTCGTATCACCTTGTGTTCATCATCTTGTGTTCATCATCTTCCTTTCTATTTTCGTCAGTCATTGTCATGGGACAAAGTCAAGGGACTTTAGCTCTCTAAAATAGACTTTGAACAACCTCTGAAGCATTTTCTGTGATTATGATATATTTCATATGTAGATCTGCCCCGGATCAATCGCATTTCTTGTTTTTCCTCTCCTTTTTATTTCACAGCCTAAAAGTATTTCAGACACTGACTAGTATAACACATGATTATAGCATTAAATGAAATGTTTACAACTTGTACGACTGAAACCATGAGGCGACATGTTTACCGATGCATACTGCTTACAAGGATGTTCAAAAATCATCCACTGACTTCATTACTGTTGGTTATGTAATTTCATGAACTGAAGTGAAGGCGATTTGTTTTAATCTTAAAGTTTTTGTGTCTTTCTTTCACATTTTAAATCTGAATTATTTGCTCCCAGAGTTTTTTATTTACCTTTTCTGTTTCTAACATAACATCAGAGGGTAAAATTTAATCATAAAGCATAACTTATTCTAGATAATTTAGATACTTATCTGTTCCGTTGATTTTCAGCTAAACATGGTCAAGGAAAGAGGGTGCTGGCTTCAAGAGGTTCTGAAATATCTTTGACTGATTTAGGAAATCGATACACTCCATGGAAGAGCTTGTAGCTTTCGGCGGCTATAGAAGAGGTGGTGGCAGGGGAGCTCGAGGTAGTAGAGGGGGTCCTTGGAGAGGCGGTAGAGGGGGTGCTAGGGGAGGGGGCAGAGGAGGGCGTGGTGGTTATGGTGCTACAGAAACACGCCGTCCGATAAGGCTTGGATTCAAAGCCCTTAAAGACTTACAGAGCAAGACTCCAGATGAAATTGTCCTCGATATGACATCGAGTCGATGCTACCCGGCCTCTGAATTTTTATTAAAAGAGCAGACTCCTATGACAGATGACGTCATTGTTTTGATTGTGAGCGTTCTTAGCAAAGCATGCGATTGCAGCTCGAAGGAGTACCTTATTAAGCTGCTTAACCTGCTGCCCGGGTCATTGTTTCTCAACTTACACTTGAGACAAAATCTGAACAGGCTGTCCGCAAGCAGAATGGCACCTTCTGAAGTTGCAGACTATTTAAAAAATGTGATAAGAGTAATGAACGAACTGTTACGAAGATTTCCAAATGCATACGCTGATTTACCAATAGCCGATCTGTATTGTGGAGCAATGGTATTGTCCAATACAGGGAATCTGGTAGAGGCAAGCCTGATGAACGAAGTGAGTGAACTGATTAATTTGAAAACAGAGAAGGTTTCCGAATTGAAAAGAAAAGAAGACGAAAGGAGACAAGGCAGAGGAAGAGTTCGGAGAGATGGTGAGAGATATGTAATCTTAAGGTGGTACAACCCTCAAAAAATCAACATTTTTTCATGTTTTTTTACAAAAAGTTATCTATATCACCTAAATTGACACATGGAGACAACTGTATTTTTGCAGATTTTGACTTGATATTTTATTATTGCTGCTGAGAATTAGCAAATGATGCCCCCCGGTGGGCAACCAAACAAGAACAGTCATAACTCTTTAACATTAGATTAAAAATTCACAAAATTTTTAGACAATGATCTTTACATGCACCTGCATGCAATGAACTACAGAAACACCTCTCAGTCATATAGAATGGAAAATATTAAAGAAAACACAACAACTTTCAGGAATTGATAAGATGAGCAATCTCATTTTGGTCATTTAACAACAAAAGATGCACCTAAGTGTATGTTTCTAGTTCATTGCATGCAAAAATATACTGAGATCTCTCACTCCAAAAATGAGAAGAATTGAATAAAACGCTGGAAAGTTATCTTTGCTAGCGTGTCGGTAGTTTCATAAAATTCGAAATTGAGAGAAAACTGGTTTAAAGTTTTTAAACTGATTTTTTCAAGACTTGAACACAGTTTCCATGAATTGAATTGTTCAAAACTGACCAGGGCCATAGCTGACTCCTTCAGTTTGCTTATTATGGTCATCTTTTCGTTTTTTAAGGCCCCTAATCACTTTGCGTCGCTTCTTGGTAGTAGCTTTGCTTTTATGTTGTGCAATATTAACTCTAAGCTGGTCTTGGAGTCTGCAACCCTCCTCGGTATATTTGCCAGAAGGAATACCAAGGGCTTGGAAAAGCTTAATAATACTCATTGAACCAATATTAAAATAAGAAACAGCATCATAAAGTCCTAATTCTAATGTCTCCCTTCTAACATAAATTTCTTTTGGAATCCTTTGCCATACCATGCCATTCAAAGACTCATTTTGATTTTGTGTCTTGCCATGTAAGCACTTCTGCAATAAGTTGTTCTCACTAAGTCGAATATATTCAGGCTTTAGCTTGGCAATAACAGGTAAAGGAAGGCCAGGTCCATGCTTAAAGAGATTCGTATGGTTGGCTTTGTCCTTTTGATACTTGCACCAACTTGCACTACCTGTTGGGCAGTGGTCATGAAGTGGGCGTGCCTCACTTGAGGCACAATGCATGAGGCTAGCATGGATAGCTTTCTTCATTCCAGCCAAATTTCCAACATTGCACCTTATGGCAATGCCATAATAGTTCTGCAGTTTATCAATTAGACTATCTGTGAGTTTCCCTCTGCCTCCAAGGCCTGGATTGTCACGTTTTAATTTGCGAAGTGCAGTTCCAACCCTCTTCTGCACATGACCAATGCATTCTTTCTTTTCCACTAAAATTCCAGCATCTTGATAAATATTCTTTATCCTAGAAAAACTCTTGCTGTCCCCATCCCCATAAAATTCAGTGTACCTGAGATTGTGCAGCTCAACAGACCTTTGAAATATGCACTCTGCACCCTCTGGTTCCATAGCAGGTGCTGATCCCTGGAAATTTGACTTGCAAGTGGTGTGATCAGCTCTCCACATCTGATATTCGAGAGAATTCTTGTCCATTTGTTCATGCCGCTCACACTGTTTGCATCCTTGGCTTAGGGCCTCCACATCAAGAACCTTTCCTGTGTCCATAGATATGACAGTCACACAACCATTGCGTGACGAGTAGCCTCTCTTTTGCCATGTTCCGTCACAAGAAACACCACAGTTCACAGGTAGACCTTCAGAAGAATTTACATCCTTCTTGAGAGATAAAACTTCTTCTCCTGCCTTTTTCATTGTTTCCTTTGCAATCGCTTTCATGTGACGGCCGATTACGCGCGAGTTGCTGAGGAAAGCTTTCTCATTTGGAGGTGGAGGCATGTTCATAATTGTGCAGAATTTCCTTGCACCAGCATAACCCTTTCCAAGAGTTCTCATACCATAAACGATTCGCCGATTTACTTCAAAACTCTTTCCTTGCTTTTTTGATGTGCAAAATGAATGTTTCCATCCACACTGCTCGCACAGCAAACGCAAAGTTGACGCACATCCCTTCCGTTTCAAATTATCTTCCATAAACAAAAGACTGAAATCGCCGGATTCGCCACAACGTAGCAAAGAAAAAACGGACGATAGCACCTCCATATCACAGAACCTGAACCCTGTAATGGATGGACTGGTTTCCTCTTTATCTACCTTTATCAGCTTAGGCTTGGGTTTGTCTTCTTGGGAAGTTGATTGAAGCTTTCGATACGAAGCCGAAGATTCCTTCGCTTCGCTCTGATCATGGGAAATGCCGTCTGTGGATTCACGTATCCCACTCGAAGCGCTTTCGACAACAATCGACTCTTCTTCGTTAATTCTTGGACTATTTGAAAAGCGATTTCCATAAAATTTGCGCTTCTTGCGTCTCTGAGACGAAAATTTCGGCATTTTGATGATTGAAGCTCTCTCACTTGCGAAAATTCACAACTGAATGATTGATAATACCGGCTGTTCACCGAAATATATCAAAACGAGGCTGAAAGTCATTGTTGGGCCCCAGTCTCCCAATAGCTTACCCAAGACGCAATCAGCTTGCTTTGATCTGGGAGGAAATCGCACTTTTAGGCCCTAAAAGGACGCATTTAAAAATGCGTTTCCATGGCAACGGAACAACAGTGCCTTAGAAATTGCATTTTATTACTATTTCCTGACAAATTATTCACAAAAAGACATTTGGGGCTATTAAACAAAAGCCTTTAGAAGTGAAATCGAATGGAAAAAAAATAGACTCATTTTCAACAAAAATTGCATTTTTTTTTGTATCGTACCACCTTAATCAATAACGAGAAAGATATTCTTTATGCTGATAGTCGTTTTTAATTTTCAGTCGGTGAGAACGATGACTTAAACCCGCCTGATGATTTCCGAGATCTCAGTGTTATTCCGACTCAGGAAGACATTTTGACCGGAGAAAGACCCTTCCTCAGAAGGAACAAAGTTGACGGGAGCTATCATAATGCAGAACATTATTTAGACGTGCAGTTTCGGCTCCTCCGCGAAGATTTCGTGAGGCCCCTTCGTGAAGGGATTGCCAAGTTATTAGAACGTATTGGCTCCGCTAAGATTGGTGCACTACAGGACATACGGGTGTATAAAGACGTCCGGTTGCTGTACCCCTTGTGTACGTCCAACGGACTCCAGTACAAAGTAAAGTTTGACAACACGAATCTGAGGAAAGTTCGCTGGGAAAACAGCAAGCGACTTATCTTTGGTTCACTGATGTGTCTTTCTAAAGACAAGTTTGACAGTTTTGTGTTTGCAACTGTGGCCAATCGAGACGTCAAAGATTTAAAACAGGTAACTGAATTTAATGTCTCTTGTCTGGTACACACCTGCTATCATGTAACTCAGCCAATCTGTATGACTCCCTCATCATCATCATCATCATCATCATCATCATCATCATCGCCTATTGTAGTAGATGAAATCTGATTGGTTCTCTCATCAAAGTCTATTCAAATTTTGTTTATCTGTTATCCAGTGGTAACTGCTTGTTCGTCTGTAGGGTATCGTGGACATACAGTTCATCAAACTATCTGATAATGTGAGACTTGGAGAGGGTGAAGTGTATCAGATGGTAGAGAGCACTGTTTACTTTGAAGCGTATCGTCATATCCTTGAGGGGTTGAAAGAAGTTGAGCCGCATGAACTGCCCTTACAGGTAACCTATGATCAACGGAGAAATATCGAGTTCCACTTAGTTTCGTTTTGTTTTCTGTTTTGTTTTTTCCTTGTTTTTGTATTTACGGTGGTTTCTTACGCTTTCGTTCAGGATTGGTAAGTCAAAAATGAAAAGAAGTAAACATGATTTGCTAATAAGTTTCACCGTCTTTACTGGGTTGAAATCCTTTTTAGAAATCATTACTTATATCTTGTGATTTTTCCTCTCCTCTGAGAATTCTTTGTCATCTTTTGTTCATCAAAGGCTCTAAGAATATGTCATAAAATCTTGTAACATTGCTGCCTTCACTTGCTGTTCGTCTCGTGCTTAAGCCACGTCAAAACAGCACTATGCTTTAAAAATGCCTTTTGATGACATGAATAAAAACGTGGTGCTTTACAATCACGATACTTCGTTGTACATTTCATAATAATGTCAATAAAACTGCCTTTTTCTTTTTCTTCAACGCAGAGATACATCGTTAGTTGTGAGGAACATGTTGAAGCACCGGCTTACTTGAGGAACAGGTTAAGAGGACAAGTAACATTTGATCTGACGCCGATAATGAGAAAAGGAAATACGAGTTTCAGCTCAGGAAGGTATTATTTCAGATTGGGAAGGAAGTTAGTGTTTATTTACATTTATGAGGGGTCCAACGAATGGACTGAATTGGGACTGGTGGTGATTGTAAAGGGAGATAGTAAGTTTCAGCCGGGAGATAATTATGTGCATTTGGGTGTGGATACTGCCACTAATTGGCCGAGGTCTAAAGATCAATGTATGGCATTGAGGCAAAGTGGGGAACAAGGCGGATATTGCAGGTTTTGATGGCCCATCGAGATTCTTTGACGTATGGCAAAGTAGCTGGCAAAATTATTACATGCTCTTCCATATGAATTGTAAACTATACAGATTACTGGTTTGTTTACAGCACGAGCTCATTAAGAGAATTGAGGGCACGACTTGCGGGTTTGAGTGTCAGGGATGACGTGCATAGAGGTTAGTCTACTGTTTTATACTGACACACAAAACATTAAGCATGATCAGCTGAGTGCTTTCCTCTAATACTGGTATACAAACATAATTCACCTTGACTTCTTTTATTTTGCATCGTAGGAACTGACGTTCCACTTCTACATCTTGCTTACTGGCCATCGGCAGAAGATCTGGAACTAGATGACTCTCAGTACAAGGCTTTGCAGATGGCGCTGACCAAAGAATTCGCGGTTATTCAAGGACCCCCGGGTACTGGAAAGACATACATCGGTCTGAAGGTAGAGTAACCCTTATGACCAGTTATCTAGTCCTCGACAGAGTTTCCTATTTTTTCCTGTCATGCAGTTTTTCCTCAGCCGGGTGTGATTTACTAGGACAAGGGAAACTCTAGACAAGATCAAATGCAAATCAACAACAACAACCACCACGACAACAACTAAACAGAATGAAATTCTTACTGGAGACTCTATTCATTAGGTCATGTTTCAATCAAATTCTGCTGAAATTAAACCATAGTGATTGCAAACCATACCATTAACCAATAAAGACTCACAGAAAATATTCTAGGCCCAGGTTAGACGTCGCGGAATTCGGTTTTGGTTGCGGTTTGGTCGAGTAGGTGATACAAATATTTTGACCAAGTGCAAAATAAATCTAATACACTTTGGTTTTGCTGTTATAACTTCTTTACAATGGTGCAAAAGTGGAGTTTGTGTCGGCCTTGGGTGCGTTCGTGTATGCTTGGCCTACAAACCGGTTCTATTTACCGTAAAGCAGCTAGAGGCGCCTCTGATGTGGCAGAGCTTGCTTGCAGGCCCACTTTATCCGGTTGACCCACCTCTCCGTGGAATATTTTAACCGTTTATTATTTGTTTCAAGTAGTAGTGTCTAAGTATCGGTTTCGTCGGCCCTGAAATTGTTGAATTCTGACGGGAGAAATAAAATATTTATTTTTATTAATTAGTTCATTAATTGTTCATTTTAGATCGCAAATGTTTTGTTGCACAACAAGTTGAAGTGGGACACTGGTACTGAATTTCTTGATGACGAACGTGACGTTGCCCCTCTTGTGTCTGAGCGTCGCCCAATTCTTGTTGTCTGTTACACGAACCACGCGCTCGACCAGTTTCTGGAAGGAATCCAAAAGTTTCATCCCGAGGGGATTGTGCGGATTGGAGGTCGGAGTCAGAGTGACACTATGAAGGCGTGCAGTCTGTCAGAGTTGAAACATCGCATGCATAAGGTGAACATCCAGTACATAGATATTTATATAGATAAATCAAGCAAGCATTTTTGCCACTTGCGATATTGACACAGTTACACTTGCTGAACGCGAAACGCTTTCTTATTGTTTTGGAATGAGCAGGATAAAAAAGCTCCCTTGCACATCAGAAGAGCCTACTACGATGCTCATCAAGAAATGGATCACACCACGACAAAGCTGCAAGGGGCCGCTGAAGATCTGAAGAAATGCTATGAAAACGTGCTACACGAAGACGCCCTGCATCAACGCGTCCCCAGCATGACCAGTGCTCATTACGATTCTTTGAGACAAATTTTTGCGGGTAGAAGCGGACACAAGGAAGGCGCAATGTTGTACTGGCTGCAGCTTTCTATTAATTCGGCAGATCCTGGACAAGGAGGTAACGACATTGTTTAGTAATTTTCCCTTTACAGTAAATTGTCGCACTTTTTAAATTGCCTGAATGTGTGCTGGCATCATAAAGGAGGATGATGGGTAAGTTAATAATTTCACCCATACAGATATTTGGAGTCTGTTTAGGATAAAAATTAAAGAAAATGTTTTAACTTCGTCACATCTGTGACGAGTGATTCCCTTCTCTCTGTATTATCAGTACAGTTTCGAGCTTGCATTTGTAGAAGGAGCACTTACTGTTACCGCAACCGTATGTAGCAAATTTAGAAGTGTCTATCAATTTTATCGCGAAATTATCTCTGTAATCACTTATGTAATAAATTAATCGATAGATAAATTAATTTTATTGGCCTCATGGTAATATATAATACGAGACAGTACAGAAAGACTACTAAAATTAGTCGTTAATTTTAAAGAGAAAGATGCCAAAATCAGCACTAAAGATGCAGTGAAATTCTTTCTTCATATATAAGTTCATTTCCTTCCACAGATTTAAAGCCGGTTGCTATGCTCCCTCTCAACAAGCAAAGCGCTGGTGTGGATGTTATTTCTCGAGCTGATTTAGCCAGCCTTTATAACGTCACGTGGTCCCCAGATGAGACTGGTTCCTTGCAACTCTCAGGAGCACCTAACTCGTTTGTAATGATTCCAAACCATCCCGGAAGTGACTTAGACACCCGAACAGCAATCACGCTTTTATTGGAGGTGTTCCCAACCGGAAACAGAGGATCAATTCTGAGCTTTCACGAGGATGGCTTGGGACTTCAAATAAGTCAAGAAGGCGTGGTGGATGGGAAAGGAATCCTAACAGCACGGTTTGTGTGGAGAGATATAACTCATCCGCCCGCTATTGAGAAAGCTGTGTTAAATATGAACTCCTGGAACTACATTGGGGCATCTTATGATCATGAGACTGGCATTGCACGCCTATGGCATGATGGGAACGACGTAGAAGCAAAGTTTCTTGGCAGGAAACAGGAACTTGCAACTCAGTTTTCTATCAGGATTGGAGCCTTAGAAAATGCTGTACATGTACGAGGTTTTCGAGGAAGAGTCGCCAACCTTCACATATTTGCCGAATCCCTCGGAAAGGAAAGTGTGAGGGCTATTGGTGGAATTGTCTCTCAAGGTAAATAGGCTTTGTTTTGAGTTCATTAGTGCTAGGAGATGCATCGGTGGCTTTTGAAGTATGACTTTCTTTCTTAAGCCCTGCTACACAAGCCAAATGACCCATTCTACCAAGGGGTATCCCAGTTATATTGCTATAAGAGACTAAGAGTTTGTTGCTCTTCTTAGATGGAATGTTCTCCGACGCAAGTTTACCCCCAGCATTTCCTAATGTTTCCCAGACATTTCAGACTTAACTCGGCTTCTCAATCCGCAGTCTAGGGTGCTAACAACAGACCACCATATCTCTCATCAGCTAGAGTAGTAATAAGAACTCGGAAAGTGCAGCTGGAGCTCGCTTTCAGAGTCGCTTTTAGTTGCTGAACTTAGTGGTAGAAGGCGTATATTTTTCTTGTTTGTTCAATCTTAAGATGGAGCAGGAGCAGGAGCAGAAGCAGAAGCAGAGGAAGTAGAAGAGGAGGAAGAGGAAAATGAAAACTCGGACGTGTTGTATGAGGCGGATGTTATGCAGGACCAGAGGGTCTTGGACATTGATGACGTCAGAGTGTACGGTTCCAAAGTAATGCCGGGAGGTGGAAGTTTGAAAGTTTTGGATCCTTTTGCTTTCAGCAAAGGAGCTGAAGGTGGATGGCAAATTCAGAATCCTGAAAAAATTAAAAAGAAATTAAAGAGGACCATGGTTCTCGAACTGAGCAGGAAAGATGTCATGCAAGCTGAGAGAGCGAGAGCGGTGAGCATTTTCTTCTCGATCGGTATGAGTTGATAATCAGAGTGGTGCGTGTTTTCTGGACCGATCGCTGAATAAAGTAAAGCGAAACCTATGCAATCCCAGAATTCTTTCGACACTCAACTGATGTCGTCGCCCTATTACTAATTTTAACCTCTGGCAAGCTTCAAATTAATTTACTTAGTAAAATTTAACTGCTACATCAGCTATTGCTCGCTCTCGAATTTCATCACTTAACGTCATTGGTAAGAACTTTGATTAGATTGATGCACTGAACTAAATTATGATTACGCATATATGAGGAAACTTCAAAGTAGGTTAGCCACAGTCATAGAAATAAATATATAACACGACACTTAACAACTCCAGTCGAAAAGCCATAAAGTAATGACAAGGCTGAGTCAAAAGATTTGTCTTTTGTTGATTAACCCAGGTTCAAAATGTCTGGAGTTTGCGCCTCAAAGATCGGTGGTGCCTGTATCGCCGATGGTTGATGGATCTGGCGGAGGGATACCGTCGCACTATCTCAATGTTCCAAGAAAAATTTGAAGAGGGAGCCAAGCGACTGAAGGATGTAAAAAATATGGAAGATTTTGAGATACTCAAGAACGCTGATGTCGTGGGCATGACAACTACTGGTAAGTCACGGGGTTTTTCAGTGCTTCATTGACACAAAGCTGTGCTTTGAAAAAGGCTCTGCCACATTTTTTTTCAGGCACCAGGTAACAGCTTTGTCGAATGCCCGGTGTCTGAAGTTTCCTTACTGAGCATTTTATCGTCATTGTATCTATAGCTTAGAAGATATACATAGAAATATTTCAAATGCTGGAGGAACGGTAAAAATCAGAAAAATTATTCAATTTCATTATTTTTCAAAGACGTGTATTTATTGCTAAGGTCATAGTAACCATTTCGAACAAGTTAAGGGAATCTCAGCATCTATGGAGTAGATTTTTGCTTTAATTATGGTCTTTTACGACGATTATATATGAAGTAAATCATATTTTGAAATTTGGATGAGGCAACAAGCGATGAACTGATCTTCACAGATTCACAGCCATCAGTTACTGCATTTCCATTTTTATGTACTAACGATACGATCGTTGGCTATGTCAAAGAAAAACTTAGGATACACCTTTCCTGTCACGGTGAGCCTTAGCTTACTCATAACAATAGAATGAGGTTAAGATATATTTAGATTTTTATAAATATCATGTATACAAGTATAGATTGTGTGATCTTGTAATTTAGGTGCTGCAAAGTATCGCAAACTTTTGCAAAGACTGCGTCCACGCATAACGATTGTGGAAGAAGCTGCTGAAGTATTGGAGTCACATATTGTCACATCGCTAACTCCCGGATGCCAACACTTGATTCTGATTGGTGATCATCAGCAGCTCCGGCCCAATCCTACAGTTTACGAACTCGCCAAAGACTACAATCTAGACGTGTCACTCTTTGAGAGAATGGTGAAGAATGGAATGCCTTATAAACGGTTGCGATTACAGCATCGGATGAGACCTGAAATTTCCAAAATGTTGGAGCATATTTACTCCAATCCAAAATTGGAGAACCACGAATCAGTGATGAATTTTGAGAACATCAAGGGAGTGGCTCGTAACATGTATTTTGTCAACCACGCCGAGAGTGAGGTGAGTGGGCCGATAGATATACAGGGGCAATGATTGTTAACATAAAAGATAAATTTTTTCTGTTTTGTAATGAGCGTGGAACAAAGAAAAAAGTTCTGTTTAAGGCACTTGATCTCAAAATGTGAAGAGAGGTTGGAGCGATTGTGTGAATAGGTGAACAAGTAAAGTGGAAACAATTGAGTAGGTCGCCTGCTGCGCATGTACAGGTCTTTATGCTTTGTGGAATTTAATCCGGCTACTGAACTTGATAATTTCGTGTTTTAGGATATTTTATGAGAGTAGTCCACTGAGGAAGCGCGTTGCAGTTCTATCTCGTTCCCTGATTGTTAGAGAAATAAATGCATTTGTGAGCTTGGGGGGCGTTTCATACACCTGTTCTTTAGTGTTCTCTAATATTCACGTATCCTTTTACTTCTAACAGGATTTTTTAGAGGAGGGAAGGAGCAGGTCAAATGAACATGAAGCCAAATTCATCGCTGCCCTCTGTCGCTATTTCATTCTCCAAGGCTACCAAAGAGAGCAGATCACAGTCCTTACAGCCTACACTGGACAGTTAATACAGCTCAAAAAGGAGATGCCCAAAGATTTTTTTCGTGGAGTTCGAGTCTGTGCGGTAGACAACTTCCAAGGAGAAGAAAACGATATAATTCTTCTGTCTCTTGTTCGAAGCAACGAAGAAGGTAAAATCGGTTTCTTGCAGACAGAAAACAGAGTTTGTGTGGCGCTATCTCGGGCAAAGAAAGGGTTTTACTGCATTGGAAATATCAGCCTTTTGGAAACAAAGAGTGAATTATGGAGCGGGATAATTGACGACATGCGTGAGCGCGGTTATGTGGGAGATGCATTGCTACTCACCTGCCAAAACCATCCCCAAAATGTGATACAAGCATCGCGCGGTGAGGACTTCAAGAAGGCACCCGAGGGAGGCTGCACCGTTCCATGTGCGGCAAGACTCGAATGTGGTCACGTATGCGAGATGGTGTGTCATCCAACAGACCCAGAGCACAAGGAATACCAATGTAAGAAACCGTGCGCTAAGACCATCTGTCGTCGGAATCACAAGTGTCGCAGGAGATGCTATCAAGATTGCGGGCCTTGCATGGAGCTTATGATGAAACGTCTACCATGTGGTCACATCCAGGAGGTACCTTGCTCCAAAGACCGTTCTGACGTACAGTGCCAGTCACGTTGTTCAAAGATTCTACCTCGCTGTGGCCATCAATGTGCCAATAAGTGTTGCGAAGAGTGTACTGAGAAGTGCACTGTTGTTACTAAGAAAAGATGGGCGTGTGGACATGAAAACGATGTAGAATGCCATGTTAATCCACGGTACAGTCCATGTGAGGCACCTTGTGGAGTGATGTTAGACTGCGAGCACCCTTGTGGCGGTGAGTGTGTGTTCCACGTAATTTTATATATAGGCGGCTATTTCCTAAGTCATTTGTATGTATCAACAAAGTTGAAATGGTAAATTGGCCACCGTTTCGGGCCACCGTTACTGTTTCTTAAGTCAAATGATATTTCAGTTTTTACACCTTTCTGAGACATGGCCAAAAATAGTAAAAAAAAAAAAACGTCTAACGGCAAAAATTAAAATTTTTATCTCTATATTTTCGGACTCAGAATTGAAAAGAAATGCAAATGATTATTGGAAGAGTTACAACGGCCCCAAGACTAATGAAATTATATAGCAAATTATGATACAATCTGAAATGGAAAGAGTATGCTTTATTTCAGTAACAACTTTCCACGCTAAAATATGTTGAGAGACGTATTGTTTTCAAGTTCTCAGACATTTTTGTCCACATTCTACGCAGGTAGTTGCAGTGATTGTTTACGCGGTCGAGTTCACCAACCTTGTAAGGCATTGTGTGGCCGCACACTGTTCTGCGGACATAACTGCTCAGAACCCTGCACCAGAAACTGTCCGCCATGCAAAGAAAAGTGTGGTAACAACTGCAAGCACAGCAATTGCGCGAAGAAATGCGGCGAGCCTTGCGAGCCATGTAACGAGATGTGCGTTTGGCAGTGCCCTCATTACGAGTGTACGAATTTATGCGGCGAGTTGTGCGATCGCCCTAGATGCAACAGGCCATGTCCAAAGCTCCTTCGATGCCTTCATCCTTGCATTGGTCTCTGTGGAGAACCATGTCCAAATAAGTGCCGAGTGTGCCAAAAGGACGAGGTCACAGAGATCTTTTTCGGTACTGAAGATGATCCAAATGCTCGATTCGTTGAACTGGCGGACTGTGGTCACGTGTTTGAGGTGGAAATGATGGATCAGTGGATGGATCAGGCCGAAGTAACGGAGGATGGGAAGCCCGTTGACGTTCAACTCAAGCTCTGCCCAAAGTGCAGGATTCCGATTCGTACCAGTTTGAGATATGGCAACATTGTCAAGAAGATTCTCGCGGACTTCGAAAGAATAAAAAAGAAAATTTTACTCAGTAAAAGGCAGCGGGAACTTAAAGTGTCGACACCAAAGGCAAACGTGCTGAAGATTCATCAGTTCCCCGAAGACCGGGAAAGAATTGAAAGATATCTCGAATCTAGGAGTTTGACGGATGAACAAGTGAATGTGTTTGAAAATCAGATCAACCTGTTGATTTTCCTTCAGACTCTAAAAGATAGCATCGAAAAAGGAAAAGAAGCAGAAGAGGGGAAAGTGAGAGGATTGGTATCTAGGTATCCCTTGTTGAAAACCAAGGAAGAATTAGACGGTGAAATCGATAAGCTCCGAAACCGTGTTATGAAGGCTCGGGTTCGCTTCAGCGACCAAGAACTGGAAGAGCTCAAAGAAGAAATGTACAGGACACAGCTTCTTATCGACTACAAAATGCTTAGGATGCAGCTAAACAACCGGGGGAAAACATTAGGACCTACTGACACCGCATCCTTAGATGCTGTTGGAAGAGTGCTGGATTCTGAAAAGAAAATTGGTAAGGACACGTGAAGTAAATTACAATTTTGGAACATTAACATTTTATTTGAAAAAAAAATAGAATTTAATGTGGCTAACCACTTGTCGAATGCCTATTTAAAATTTCAAACTCTTACTTTGTTTCAAATACGGCAGTTTCCAAAATCATGGTAGAGCAAAATTAACTATATAGCATTTTTTGAATGGTAGATTAGCGTTTCAATCTTTTACTGCAAAGCATAGCAGTATAAGTCTTACACTGACTTAAAACCTGATCATCGAGCTGGAAAATTTTACTTTCCGAGCATTTCTTCCTCCAAAATTCTTTGCAATGTTGACAGGAGGGTGGATGGATCAACAGTGAAAAGAGGAAAGGGAGTAGCCACTGAAGTGTGATTTGTAATTTTAGTGACTGTAACATTGTTGCCCTTTTCCAGAAACTGTAAAAAGAACTAGTTTCTTTTCTTAAGTAACAAGAAAACTGTCGTATATTTTTGTTCAAATACGGCACTAATAGTGGGTGACAAGTGAAAAAAATGAAGTTTACTTCTTAACTGACCTTTTCAGAACGAAAGCGTCGAGAGCTATACGGGTCTCTAATTACGCGGATCAGACGCGGTCAAAATCTCGATGTTTACTACCAGACGGTTACAAAAGATGAAAAAGATCTGATCGTGAAGGCCATGGGAATGGCACAAGGACACTGGTTCAAGTGTCCCAACGGTGAGTTTGAATAACACGATTTTAGTCCTATGAACTTTTCTTGAAACCTTCGTAATCTTGATCCGAGAAATGGGAGAGTTTCTCAGGTCGTTTCCTTTTAATCACAGCCAAATTTTGAACAGTGGAGGGGCTGAGAAGAAAAGAACAGAAAGTCATTCCTTCACAATTTCCTTGCATGGGTAAAAGATTGATAGAGGAGAGAGGCTTGACCACAAATTTGCTCCGTAAGGAACCGGGTAGCGAACAAAACGCTAAAGGGAGACTTCACCAGTGTATCAGGCACGCAAAGGAGTCCAATCGGTTTCTTCAGGTGACAAGATAGGGAGACTCATCAAAATTACGTTCCTCTAAACTGCCCTATTTGTTTTTGTTATTCTTTAAGGTCACATCTACTGCATTACAGAATGTGGTGGAGCGATGGAAGAGGGCAAATGTCCAGAATGCGGCTCGAGAATCGGTGGTCATAATCATCAGCTGCGATCTGACAATCGGTTAGCTAGGGAAATGGATGGGGCAAATTATGCCGCCTTTTCAGACATGGCTAACATCCGAAACTTTGATCCTCGCGACTTTATGTAGATTGAACTTGTTAAGGGTGTTACTTTTGCAGATTAATTTAACCCTTCTTTAAAAGTTTATTTTCCATTGTTATTGACTGGTATTGAAGTGAGGGAAAATGAAATTTACTGACTGACCACGTATGAAATTAAACCGTTATCCCAGCAAAGCGCTTGAAATAGGTAAGGAATCAATCCGCCAAAATGGTATCAAACTTAAATTTGTGAGAATTTTCCTATTAAAGATAGGCAGTTAGGAACCAAGGAATGGCTAAAGCCTTTACCTTCCAGGCTTCGAAAGGCTTGTTGTTTTATATTTTCATCAGTCTCTAGGAGGATTTTTTTATTGTTCATTGTTTTTTAAGTCATCAAAAGTTGAAGACGAAAAACGAAACAAATAATACCTGGAAGTAGCCCAGCCCATAAGGTCGAAGTTCCAACTTGGTTAATTGCCTGAGTCCCATTGTATCTGCAAAGCGTTAACAAGTACGGGCTTTGATTGGTTAGATGGATTTGGTTTTGCATTATTTTTGCTGTTCCAGATTTAGCATTGGGCTGAGTTTAAAATACCAATGTAATTTCATAACTTTTAATCCTTTTTGGAAGGAGACTGCAAATGTCCCTGTAATAGGGACCTTAAGCAAACCACGACGGCGACGGCAACGAGGACGAGGAAAAACTGAAAAGATCTAATTAGCAGAACAATAGCTCGGCACGTGTATTTTAAAACTTACTACATTTCTCAGCCGTCCTTTTGCAAAACGATAACGTGAAATCAGCAAAATTTGCGTCGTCTGCGAACGGAAACCGCACCGGCAAATTATTGCAATTTCCATTTGCAACTCAACGCTACTTTTATACGTTATGTTTAGGTTGAGTTGTGGCGCCGTATGAGATGGTAAACACATGCAGCCATTTTCCAAATGCTAATTAAAAGTAGAAATTCATTTTATAATCGACGTCTTCCTTGGCGTTGCCGTCCTGACTGCTAAAGGTCCCTAATATCTAGTCAGAACATACTGAAAAAACAGTCTCTCCCCTTTAGTTAGTGTTGAGAATCAATGTGTCAATTTTGAATAGCGATCATCCTTTGACGCCTGATACTATACGCTATAAAGGAGATAAAATGATTAACAGTACTACTTATAACGAGACTGATTCAAGCTGTGCATACCACAACACTGAAAAACCTGTCAAATGGAATGGAGCAAACACTCTCTACAGATGCATCTAACAAAAAGGACGGGTATTGGAAAATGGGAAATGTAAAATTGCAATAGCATTTTTTTTTTAGTCTTTCTGTTTAATTGATGTTCTTCTGGCGATTTATCGATATTCAAGTTTTTTTCTTTTATTTTTTGAGACGTTCTCCGTGAAACTCAATGGAAAAAAAAATAAAGAATTGGTGATAGGGGTAGACGTTAGCCTGGCTATTTTTTTCGATATCTCAATATCTGAGGCTAGGCAAGAAACGGAAAAATTTCAGTGAAATTTTCAGTCCTCTTTTGGTTAACCATGTTTATTCAATTTCCTGTCTATACAACGTAATCGGAGCAATTTTTGAAGCACTTTCAAACGTTGCATAGAGCGTCTGAGCCACATATCATCATATTGCTCCGAGGAGGAAATCGAGAAGTACCGGCGCGGGGTTAAGGCAATACTCAAATGTGTCACTGAGAATAGGAACACGTAAATTTGTGCAGCCCAGCCTTACATCAGATTCACTAAAAGTGAACTTCAACGAGAAGTGTTGTAAGGAAGGCAGAGTAAGAAGGAAGCGCTTAAAGATTATTCATTTGCTGCTAAGAAAATAAAACGAACCCTATTAAATCAGAAGGCAGACTCGATTGTTTCCGATGTTGAACGAACCTACTGTGCGTAACTCGCTTTTTTAATTGTTTGCCTTTTAAATGAGATAGCAATCCCTTTCCTTATGGCAAAACTGAAACTGGATCCTTCGTGTATTCTCAGGCAGAGTGATGATCATTATGTGATCCGTGCAGAGCACCGTACTCTATTATAGTCATATAATAAAATTTCTATTAACTGAGTTAGGTCTGGTCGGCCATGAAAATGTTTGGCTATTGGTCTTTACACACGGACCTCACCGTGCTAGGTAGGTACGTCATGAACTCGACCCAAATATTTTCTCGAGTGGCCCTTCCACTCTATTATTCAGTGATTTTCCTTTTCGCTATCCCTGTTTCTCTATTCGTATAGTAAGTCTAATGAGAATCTATCAAACAGGTTCATAATTGCACACGGTATCTGGCCAGATTCCAACGTTCATGTCCTAAACCGTTTCTCATCTGCAAGTTTTCACCGTTTTTGTAACCGGTCTGCAAACATAATGAAGTGGCTACTATTCCCGAAATAGCATTGGAACTCCCGTTCTATTTCATTTTTGAATCGCCCTCAAAGGTTAGGTTCAACTGAAATCTCAGTTCAGGCTGCCTTTCAGAGGAAATGACCTCATAATTCCCTATTTCCCGGAAGCAAGTTTCCACTTTCTAAGAAATTTTGCTGCATTTTTATTGGCTCTCGTTTGAGTGGTCCCATATTGATAGTTCTATATCTGTGCTCTGGAAAGATCTTATGAGGAAGTTTATGATGCAACAATGGTATGTGACGATTGGGCAAAAATCTAAGCTATCATGTAATCTTTCATAACAGTCGTGGCTTGCTCGTGATTGTTGGCTTCGTCAATGTAAGGTAAGTAAGAACTGAAACGTTCATACGAATATTCAATTATCTGAATTTAATATTGCAGTCAAAATGTCTAGAGTATCTGAGCCGTATTGTGCTTTGCATTGTATAGTTTGTATCTAGATCCCATTTCGCTATTTTAAACGCTATCAATCGGTGCCGGATTTGAGTGCAGAGAATAGAAGGAAAGTTACCGATATATACGTTAGAAGTTATAGACAATCGCAAACTCAGCCGTCGCCATCTCGCAAGGGATCATTTGCATAAAATCTTAAGACCTAGTTTGCTTGGACTGCTATCAATGCCGCCTGCCGCAAACACATATAATTTATAACATCTTTTATCTGATAGAAAGTAGAAATAGGTCGATAAAATAATTATTTCGGCCACTGCTGTGAAGAGCTTTAGATTTGCCTTTGTAAATATCTAATTGTGATCTTGAGAGTAACGAGACAATTTGTATGACAGATTTAACATACATTAAATTCATGACTTGTGACCTAGTTTTCGAACGTTAACACGTTCGGTCGAATCTTAAAAATAGGAATCGCTTAACGTTAGGCCGGTTATGTTGAAGAGAGCACTCCATCGAGGACAGAAATAAAGAAACATGCAAAACATCTTTACGTGATGTTTTTGAAGAAAGCATCCAATTCGTTCGAAGTTCAATTTTAAAAGACCTTAAAACAATTCTTAGGGTGAATATCTACAAGATGATCTGATTTTATAAGCCGAGATTCATCGGAAACTATCCGTGAAATGAAATTTTATTTTTATTTAATTATTTCTAAACGAAAGTTAATGTGGCGTGTTTCCAATCAGAGTGGTCGGGCTAAAAGTTGGTAACCGTCGCTTAAGCATTCGTTCTTAGAATGAATTATGTGTATCTTATGATGCGAGTGTCCATTTTCATGTCATTGATAATCCCAGACTACTTTGTACTGATCTGGTCTTAAATCATGCCTTCAACGACTTTCGTGCGTTCTGTTGTAAAATTAGAAATTACTTGCATAGTTTCTTACGCGTAGCTAAAGTTTTACAGGGTCATAGATGAGAAAATGTGTCTCTTCATTTGCACAATTAATGCCTACAAGATAATCTCTTGATGCATATTAATGTCCAGTATTTTTTGTTGTTCATAGTAGGAGTCTTTCCAACTGAACAAAGAATCTCAGTCCACATTTGTTGAACAGTACAAGTGTTTCTCTGGCTATTCTTATTCTAATTTCACCATCATTTTCATACTTATACCCAGAGAAAGTAAAGTTGCTAAAAAGTCTGGATTGTTTATAATCAGAACTGGTATCAACTTCTACTTTGTTGCGAGCACATGGGTGGATAAAAGCTAACCGACGTTAGAGCATTAATTCACCAGAATTCTGAACGTTTTCGTATTTGATGTGGTTAGCTATTCTTTAATACCAAGTGAATGACAGACTATTTATAAAATGTAGGGTCATCGACTCTCTATGCTCCGATGCATTTCTTTTTAAAGTACGTTACTACATAAAGGTCTTCAAGTTAAAATTTCACAGTGATATTATTTGCCCGTGATTGCGGTTGATTTGCCTTTCCAGGACCGCATGTTGGACTATTGTTTCGGTTTTTCTAAAGTTTTGGCTGACGAATACAAAAGATCTAAAAGTTCCGCCAGAGTTTTCGAAGCATAGACCTGATTTCAGTGTAATTTACTTTTCAAATGAGTAATCTTCCTATAATTTTTGTCAGATACATCCTGATGGAGCAAACCAGGAGGGTTTATAAAGGACGAGGAGGTCGTAGAGGGAGAGGAAATGGAAGTTGGAGAGGTGGTTGGCAGGGTAGTAGTACAGGTAAAGCACGCGGAGCCATTGGAAATAGCACCGGGCAGGAAGTTAGTTCAGGTAGTAAAAGAGTAACCGGAGAGGTGACTGATAATGGTTGGCCCGGTGGGAAAGAAAGAAGGGGTGGGAAAGGCTGGAAGCGGGATAGTCGTACAGGTTTTGGAAGGGATGAAGGAGAAAGAGGAAGTTGGAGAGGTGGTTGGCAGGGTAGTTCGGATACAAATGGTGAAAGGGATGATGGAATAAGAGCTGGAGGAGACTCTGGAAGACGCACTGGGCTGGTTGGTAGTTCGGGTGACAAAAGAGATACTGGAAAGGTGACTTATGATAGTTGGAGCAGTAGAGGACTTAACAGAAGAGGTAACGCAAGAGAGAATGGAAGAGCACAAAGAGCAAGTAGATCAGGTGGTGAAAGAGGAAGGACAAGAGGAAATGGAGGAACCAACAATAGCCATCACAAAACATTAGGTTGTTTTTCAGGACCCTTAGAGAATCAGTCTGAGGGACAATTAAAACTCAAGGACCTTCAGAATCTGAAGAACAAAAGTCCGGACGAGATTGTTCTCTTCTTGACATCAGAAGATTGCTTTCGGTCTACCGAACGCTTAGTAAAAGAGCAGTCAGCAGTTACAGACGACAACATTGTGTTATTGATGAACATTTTCACGAAAGCTTGCTCTAGCAAATGCAGGGAGGATCTGTATAAGCTTTTAAGTCTATTACCAGGGTCTTTGTTCC
The DNA here is from genome assembly GCF_964205215.1 of Stylophora pistillata. Taxonomy (NCBI): domain Eukaryota; kingdom Metazoa; phylum Cnidaria; class Anthozoa; order Scleractinia; family Pocilloporidae; genus Stylophora; species Stylophora pistillata. Next base: position 32,601,491 of record NC_142519.1, on the reverse strand, counting down.
TCAATTTGCACCTGAGGCGTCACCTGAACAAGCTATTTGTAAATCCAATCCCGCCTTTTGACGTGGTTGCGTATTTAAGAAACGTTGAGAAAATGATGAATGAATTGCTCCGAAGATTTCCAAACTCTCACTCTGATCTTCCGTTGTCCGACTTGTATTGTACGATAAGGTCGGCGTCCGATTCAGGGCAATTGGTAGATGAAGAGCTCGTGAAAGGGGTGGATGAAATGATGCAAATGCGAATCAAAAAAGCAGAGGAGTTGAAAAGGAAAGAAGAAGAGGAAAAGCAAAGGAGGATGAAGCCACGGAGAATTGGTAAGGATATCTCTTTACTTTAAGAGTTATAAGCAATATTGCTGCCGTCTTTAATTGTACGTTTTTGTTATCAATCAATTTTTTTCTCGCTCTCTTAGCCGAAGATAACGATGATGTCAATCCGCCCGAAAATTTCCGGTGTCTTAGTATTATTCCTACTGAAGATGAGATCCTGACAGAAGGAAGGCCTTTCATCAGAAAAAACAAAATTAGTGGGGCCTATAAAGACGCGGAACACTATTTAGACGTACAATTTCGACTCCTACGAGAGGATTTCCAGCGGCCTCTTCGTGAAGGGATCACAAAGTTGTTAGAGTGTTCTGGCTCCCACAAGATTGCCTTACAGGACATACACGTGTATGATGGTGTACGCTTGCTCTACCCTGTGTGCACGTCCCACGGTATTCGTTACAAGGTCGAGTTTGATAACTCTAAGCTCAAAAGAATACGGTGGGAAAACAGCAAACGGCTTATCTTCGGCTCGTTGTTGTGTTTGTCCTCAGATAGGTTTGAAACCATTATGTTTGCAACGGTGGCCAACAGGAATATCTTAGAGATAATACATGTAAGTTGAATATAGTTGATAAAAAATTAATTAAAATTACATGCATGGGATGGCAGTTTCCCACTCTTCTTCTCTGTTGTTCGGCAAAGTTTCTGCCATCATTACTCTTTCGCAAACCTTTCCATTGTTTCCATACGTTGCCCTGGAACGAGTTCTCTATTTATTGAAACATTTCTCATCCTTCATTTGGTGAGGAGTCCTGCCAAAGCTATCGAAGAGGTTTCAGAGATCTTGTAACCTTTTATTAGGGAATGTCATCTGGACACAATCCACTAAGAATGGTTGCCAGCCTCACTGAGCAAGCTGAAGGACCATTTTCTCCTCCTTTGTTCAAGTAACTTTCGTCTAACGTTTGGCCATTTTGGCAGATTTAGGCTTCTGAACAGGTGTGCACCCCGCCCACAATTATACAAACGTATTGATGGAAAAAGTGTTTTTTAAGATGCACTGGTAAATAATTTGTCTCGTGTGCTTCTCTGTTTAAGGGTATGCTGGACATACAATTCATCAGACCCATTGATAATTTGAGACTTGAAGAAGGTGATGTGTACCAGATGGTTGAGAGCACTTCCTACTTTGAGGCCTATCGTCACGTGCTGAAGGGACTGCAAGAAATTTATCCAACTATGTTACCTTTTGAGGTACAGAAGATCTCTCACGTGTAAATACCGTTACAGTAGCTCTCGTTTATATTGAGTTGAGTTGGAAAATTCTACATTTTTCAATGGATCACATGATTCAGATGATCAAACTTTTCAAGACTAAAAGTAGGTTCGAAAGTTTATTCTGTTTTCAAATGTAAAACCTGATAGTTTGCTTTCATAAAGCGCACACAACTTTTTCATCCTACTATTTACCTACAGAAGTACATTGTAAATTGCCAAGAAAATGTCGAGCCCCCTGCCTATCTAAGGAGTAGACTGCACGAAGATGTAACTTTTGACCTTACACCTATTATGAAGAACGTGAGCCAGGATAATACTGAAAGGTGCGAGAATATCCGGAAAAACTTCATGTTCCCGTCGTGAGGGATTTATCATTATTAACATATAGTACGCGCGAATATTTTGCGAGTTGCGTAGTATTTTTCTGAACCCAATGAGACGAGGAATAAATACAGACGGTGAGTAGATTGTCCGCTCGTATTTATGCATGTAAAACCATCGAAAAAAGGACTCATTATTCCCCTGTAATTTCATTTTCTAGTATTTTGGCCCCTGGTTCATGAAATGTATCATCTTACGAATTTATTTGAGCATCGTATCGATTGCATATGCCGCGAGCGAAAGATGAAAACAATACAAGCGTAACCATTGTAGTATTTGTCATGACTAACAAAAGATTCAGTGAGATACAATGAAATATATGAAGTTCATATATTTTTTGCACTGCGGTATTAGATACATATGATGCACGATCCTCGCAGTAGATAGCGCTATTTAAGCTATTTAGGTCAGTGGTTCGAATCCCGTAGAGGCCTGATTTTTTTCAGGTCTGATTTTCGCTATTGCTTAAATAGCGCTATCTACTGCGAGGATCGTGCATCATATGTAAAAGATTCAGTGATGAGCTTAAAAGTTCATTGCTTTGAAAGTCAGGTTTAAAGAAAGATTAAACCGAAGTTAGCATCGTTCATTGCGGCCTTTTCGCAGTTCCGCTTTCCGTCCATATTTTTGCCCAGATTGTGGCGTGTTTTGTAAGTTCTGATGCCCTAATATGGTAAAATGGCGTAATAGTGGAATAAGGCTTACGTCATATTATGACTTGAGCAGTATAATGCAGTTCTCGTCCAGATTAGCCTAGTCTCCCTCGCAGCCGTTTTTTTTTGGATGTCACGCAACGCTCCCCCAAAAGAATGCTGATGACAACCGAACTGCATTCCTTTCTCATTGTCCGTGCGGTTTGGTCGCGGTCTATTGAACAGACCAATCACATACCAGAAAATCTGAATGACGTAAGGTTTCACGCGAAAATGTGGATGTGGCAGATGTCTAGCTATCATGTCGGGAGAAACACTGAAGAAATTTGTCGATGAGAGCCCGAGTTTCACATGTTCATCGTTGTGCCCTGGAAAAGATAGAGTATATATTTTGGGAAAACTTCTCACAATTTGGTTGAAATTATACCTACGCTTAACATAGACGTCAACTGCTACGCCAACGACACGAACGCTAGATTGTTCTAGCGGTTGTTAAAGTTTCAGCGAGCAACTGAGAAAGTAGAAAAAGATAAAAACTGAACTGAAACTCTTTATTCGCACTATTTCAAGAGGTTACTACAAGTTATAAAAGTCAGAATATATAAGAAACAGTAAATTACATCAATAATCAAAAGGAAATACAAGACGCCTTTCAATCTAGGCCAAGGGCTAAACGCTTGCTTCGACCTACAGATGGAGATCAGGAGGATAAAAGCACGTGCTTGCCGTCAACAAACCGGGCGAAGCTTCGAGAACACTGCAATTTAGGTCGGCCAACGTCTCCTACACTACTTGTACTTCTTCATTTGCCAGTCCGCTGCTAGCTGGAGCGAACCCGTTTAGTTATGTTCGTGGCTTCTTATCACCGGTACAGGAAATCGGCCCGAATTATCGAGTGTTTCCGCACGTTGGTACAACGCAACAACAATAGACCGGTTCACGCTCTTGAGTGCATGCTGGGTAATTAGGGCAAGCAAATCCAAAATGGCGGACACGCTCGGCTACACTCTTTTGCTTGATCTGAATACTTAATGAATATCGGCTTTGTTTCAGAACTGGTCGCAATTTTTAGTATTGACAGTTCAAGATAAAAGTCACAGCTACATTTTGAGCTCTGTATTTTCGATTTTAATGCGTCAAAAAATAAGATATATAATGGTTAACTACCGATGTTGTGTTGGAGGTTGTAACAACGACTCAAGATATCCAAAAAAGATAGTGAAACGGTCACATGTCGAAAATCTTCGCTGGCATTTTATTCCGAAGGATCCAAAGAAAAGAGCCCAATGGATTGCCAGCATATCCAAAGGACTTGTTGGATTCGAACCCGGCAACTACAAGACTGTTTGTTCGAATCACTTTCAATATGGAAAGCCAACGTACTCCTCACCAACTCCAACTTTGTATATGGTGCCAAGTGACTCTAACAAACCTTCACCCAAGAAAAGAAAGCTTGTGGCAAGACACGAAGTTGTCTCTACTGCTGAGGCATCCAATAACTCAAGCTTCAAAGAAGAAGGAACTCAATGCTTGATAATAAATCCGCTAACATACGGAAGTATGAAGTTTGCTGATTTAACAACAGAGCAAGATGTCCAGCGTTTCACTGGATTCCCTAACGTAGAAACATTTCAATTGATGTTTAATACACTCTTTGAAAAAGCCATGTGTATGCACTACTGGAAAGGAGACAAAGAAAGTGCTTTGAAGGACACCACCAAGCCCAGGTCAAATAATGTACAGAGAGCTCTAACCTTGGAGCAAGAGTTTTTGCTAACCATGATGCGAATCAAGCTAGGACTCTTTGTATTTGATCTGGCTTTAAGGTTCAAAGTTTCCGAGGCGACTGTCAGCTCTGTCTTTACCACTTGGGTTAAGCTGATGTCTAAAGAATTAAAGTGGATGATTTCCTGGCCAGATAGGTATTTAATTCAAAGAAATATGCCTGATATGTTTCGACGATATTACAGAAAGTGTAGAGTCATCATTGACTGCACAGAACTATTCTCTGAAACCCCATCAAGCTTAGAGAATGCGGCAATGTGTTGGTCAAATTACAAACAACACTACACGTTAAAGTTTTTGATAGGGATAACACCAAATGGCCACATATCATTTGTCTCTGAGACCTTCAGTGGGAGGTCATCTGATGTTTTTATTGTAGAAAACAGTGGTTTCTTAAACTATCTTCAGCCACATGACCAAGTTATGGCAGACAGGGGATTCAAGATTCATGACCTGTTAGCATACTACCAATGTTCTCTAACAATTCCACCCTCCAAGCATTCCAATCTCCAGATGTCAGGTGCTGATGTTAGGAACACATCACTTATTGCTAATGTACGGATTTATGTCGAGCAGGCTATCAAGCGAATTAAAGACTTTGCTATGTTAAAGCAAGAAATTCCCATTAGCATTCTTTCCCATTTGGATGACATAATCATCATTTGTGCAGCAATATGTAATATGAAAAAGCCTTTGAGTACATAGATTTCATTTCATCAATTATGTTTGCATTTTGTACCAGTCCAAAATGTTCCCATTCAATTTTCTCACAGGTTATAAGCTATGGTAGTCAAGTTTATTTACACATCTTCTAGAATACAATTCCTTTATGGAATTACACAAACATGTTTGTATATAGCTACAACAATGTTCAAACAATAACTTTGAAACTTTAGTAATACTAAATACTATAATGTTTTGGTTTCATCCGCACTATTTTGTACTATTTAGTAGTTTGTTGAGGTCATATTGCTTCCACTCTATAATTTTAATCATTATCTATTGCTTGTTCATTGCAAAATCTGCAAATGAATGTTGATTCTTGTTCAAAATTTGAGCAGGCCCAGTGAAACCATAGCATACAACATTCACACTGAACACTGTTTTCATCATCACATTCAATTTCATCTGGCTCAAGACAGGGTTTTTCACAGACAGCACAATAATAAATAGGCCTAGTACCTAGCAACACCCTAGCAACATAAGTCTTGAAAAAAATTGTTAGATTTGGTATGATATCTTGCCACAGTTTTAAATTAAACTCAATAATTTCAATATGAGCACCACTAAGTGGAGTCCAAACAACAAAAAAGGTTTTAGGACATCCTGTTAGGGCCATTTGTCCTTGTATCTGGTAATAATAACTGTGGGTTCTCTTGAGCATGATATTCCCATTCACTAATTCTAGATAAGTTGTATTGTTCCAATGCTCATCAAATTTCATGTCTGCAAGTGAGTATGGACATTTATACTCAATACAAGAATGACCACAGCAATCGCAGTGAAAAATACCATCTGGGGTAGCTCCCACAAAAGGGTAAGTTTTAGATATAAACAAGCCACAAGTCTGAAGCTTTGCATTTTTGTGTTTTTTGGATTCTTGTGCAAAGAATGATGCAGCAGCATCTCTCTCATGTTCTCTTCCCCATTTAATGGCAGGTATCATTGACAGATCGGTACAATCTAAAATTCGCTCAAGAAGAGGTGTTACTTTGCAATTTGGCTTTCTTTTTCTAAGAATTGTTTTTGTCTTTGTGTATACTTCATGAAAATGAGATGCAGTTATTCTACCTTTTCTTTGCTCTTTCCATATACTGGAGTTAGCCTGATCCCTTGTGGCCTTTTCTAATTCTTTAATGCTACTGTCATTGAAAGATAATTGTTCCAGAAATTGTCTCACTAATTCATCAGCATCTACACCATTGTTTTTAGAGGATATATCATCAGCTATAATTTGTAGTGATGGGGGAACATCATCAGAAGTTGGTGGTGCATATGAAATATGGATGACAGCATCAGGATTTATGTTTCGAAGAGAAGCTAGAAACTTTTGCTTGCTTTCTTCGGTAACAACCCTCAAGGATTCTGGCCGAGGATCAAAGTTCTGTTTTTCCTTGCTATTAATAGCATAACTTGGGTTTTCTTTGACTACCTTGTGGCTTTGGAACACCATGTCCTTTAATTTCATGGGTTGGATGTCTTTCTTGCTAGTATTATTCCACACACATGCCTTATCTGTGCAGGAAGGATCTGTGAAACCTTTCTGGTTGGCAAACTCAACTTTATATAAAAGGGCTATGACATGATTACAGCACTGACTGTATCCAGCTGTACAGCTACAATATGCCCCAAGAATTTCACCGGGAGATTTACAAATTATCCACACTTTATGAGGTTCTTCGCGAATTCTTTGAGATGGAGTGACAGATGCAAACAACAGAACTTTGTCTTGTCCATGAATTGTTTTTGAGTATACAGTGTGCACAAAACCACTTTTAAAGTATGAATACGCTTTTCTGATTTTATATTGACCAATATAGTCAGTGTCGAAAGCTTTTTTTCCAAGTATAAACGAGAATATTTGACCAATGTTTGTATGCGGCCACTTTGTTACACAGTCCTCCCAATCGACCATGGATAACGGATCCTTTATACCGCATGTGCGTAGTAGTTCTACATGTTCATTTTGTAGTGACTTGGCTTGGCTTTCGGCCGAATCTCGAATAGGCGTTTTATGTTCAAAAGCTACCAAAGCACGAGCAGCAAGATCCGAGTGTGTCCCTCCAGAGGGCAAACCTCGCTGTTTAAGATAAAACTGCAATTCCCCACATGAAAGTTCCAAAAAATCTTCGAGGTGCGTGGCCATGATCGTGTTGTTGGGATATTGAACTGTCAACGACTTTTGAGCGAGATGGCAATAACATAAAGAGCTCAAAATGTAGCTGTGACTTCTATATTGAACTATAAGTATTCAGATCGAGCAAAAGAGTGTTGTTCGTATCCGCCATTTTGGATTTGCTTGCCCTAATTACCCAGCATGCACTCAAGAGCGTGAACCGGTCTATAACGATAATATGACCACTTTCATCGGTAACATGGTCAAACACGAGCGGGAGTGCTTGATATATAAACGATCTCCCGGATCCTGTAGGCAACTTAACAAAAACATCTTTTTTCTCGGCTAAAAATTTTTTAATTGCAAGCTTCTGGTGAGCGTTAAGCTCGAAAATTTTGAACTTTGACGACGCTTTGCGAAAAGCTCCTTCAAGCACCGCCATTTGTCTTGTGTTTTCCACATGGGGATCGCGATAGAAAACGATATCTGATTGGACGAGTCTCAAAAGGTCAGTCTGGCGCGAAAAGGTTCCTGAAAATGGAACCCGAGCTGTGATTGGCCAATTCAGAGAAAGGAATGTAGTTCGGCAGCGTCGCGTGACATCCAAAAAAAACCGGCTGCGAGGGAGACTAAGATTAGCCGCGAGGTTTAAAAACTTTAAAGATTGTTTTTCCGATTTTTTTCCGATTGAGATAGACTTGTTGCAGCTCAAAATGAAAACTAAAAATGCTAAATAATACTTGAATCGAAAAACAATGAACATGTGACTCTTTCAAGCGACGTAAATATCTTTGGAGTCAACGAAATTCATCCATAAACGCGATATGATTAATGCTGGAAAAAGGAAAGTGTTCTTGCTGACTTTTGCGACCTTTGGACTCTTCTTTACTCAGAGCGGTAAATATAATTTTTAAATGTTAATAATTCTCTGGTTTAGAGTATTGTTCAACAGAAGATTTGTTTTAAATCGCGCGGTTTTCCAAACTTTCAACGCAAAGGTGCGCAACTTCCTGGCCGTGAATTATAGTAAATAAAATTTCGAAAATGGTGAATCTATTACGCAGGTCTGTCCGCGGGCCTCGTACATGCAAGAAATTTGTACGTTTTCGCTTCTAAGCAGCAATTTTAGCATTTATTTTAATAAAGCTTTTCTCTCGAATTATTTGTCGTTTCCACCTATGCTTTTATTCATAGTTTTCGGGTAGTAGGCAATTACCTGGTAAACCCGACACAATTGTGATAAAACTCTTTGTTGGCGCACACTCACCACGCGCGCTAAGCATGAGCTAATTGTTCCGATTTACCGAGGTTTCATGACGGTCTATCAACCTCACTGATCCTATTGTTGTCATTCATTCAACCCAACGACAGCGGCACCATTGTAGACTTTAGATTTTTTGCTTTTGCGTGTTTCTCACTTGTGATTGGGATTTTCACAGCTGCATGATTACAATTTCAATTTCAATCACGTTTAAAAATATGTGATTTAATTTTGGCGGCAAGCTTAAAACTTTCACGTCCAGTTTAATTAACGAGGTCAATTTCTTAGTACGGACGGTAAAAAAGCGTCTGGTTTCCGGAAGTGAGGGGTTCCGGTTTACTGAGGTTAAAAATACAGAAAATGTATGACAGAGATTTTGGGGCCGAAAAAAGGGTCCGGTAAAGAAAGGATTCTGGTTAAATGTGGGTCCGGTTTATAGGGGTTCCAATTCGGTCCATTAATTTTATGAATTATAGTTCAGTTTTGGTTCATCATTTTAATAATATTTGATAATGATATAATTTTACGGCGATAAAGAAGGCCACAACTGAAGGGACCTCTTACATCTTATCAACAGCTTAGATATTCGAAGAAAGTTCAAACTTCGACGTGCACGTTCGAAGGGTAAGTGCATAACTCAAGGCAAGTTTATAACTTATGCAGAAACTGGTAACCTCGTTCAACTCCAGAACACAAGTTTTGTTCGCCGATATGGCCCTTTTTTATCTCAGTACTTTGGGAAAGGATTAGGCGACTTGATCATTTGCCGGCGAGTACTTTACGGTCCTTAACGCAGATTTTTGTGTTTAAAAATTAACAGTAGCCAATACAAAGCTGATAGATACTCTATAGTAGAGTACCCAGGGGAAGAGGGAAAGAGTGCCCAAGGGGGGGATCCTGATCCTTTTTCATGCTTTAGCAAAATTCACTCGTCACGTATGCTTTAAACAACAATTAATGTGTAACGAATTGAAAAGGGAAAACTTCCTATCTCTCCTCTTGTCAGCAAGGTTTCAGGGGAATCTTGAGCTTTTCACGAAATGAAAGGAAAAAATTCACCAGTCACGTATTTAAATCACTCCCACTTTTCTGTATAATTTACCCGTGACATATTAATTTTGGCCTTCAGTAACACGCGTCACGTATAAGCCCTTTCCTACCCTCTCTTATATAACTGGTCTTCGAACCGTCTTTGCGATTTTCCTCTGAAGGAACCGCCGTTCCACTTCTGAACCTGTCCTCCTGGCCTTCCGCCGAAGACCTGGGTCTTGATGATTCTCAGTTCAGGGCGCTGCAGATGGCACTGACCAAAGAGTTTGCAGTCATTCAAGGACCACCTGGTACTGGAAAGACGTTTATTGGGTTAAAGGTAAGTTAAAATGGGATACGATTGATGTTCCTTTCAAATGCAGAAAGTTGGGAAGGTAGGGAACTGTCTACGTCAAGCAATACGCTGGTCTGTTACATCATGTATAGCTTAAAGTGCTACTGAAACGTAATTTTCAAATCCGAGATTTTTGCAATATAATAAAGTTTGAACGTTATTTGCAAACGCTGTGTACTTTTTTTGGGCCAACGCATAGCGGAAAGTACATTTTTAACCATTCGAAGTTGACCGGCTGAGATCAAAATTGCTGGCCATCTTGGCGCGGCCAAAACAGCCCTGTGACGTCACTGGTTGTGTACTTCTGTGAAAGAAGGGTAAAAGCATGGAGTGTGGCTTGCATGTTAGGGAAGCCGAAAAAGAGGATTTCGGGCAAAATACCATCCTCGTCTTCTTCATCGGCGGCCATATCGGCATCTTGGCTATCTGCGAGAAGTTCGCCTTTATAGAGAGCAAAATTCCCGACTGATACCGAGAACGAATCTCTACCAGTCTATTTATAGTTAATCGGCAACTGACGAGATCTACAAGATTAGGATCGAAACCGCGGTCTTGCCTGACCATCTACAGAAAATGTCGAAAGACATTATAACGGCAGATGGGCTACTAAACGCCCCGGGCCAAAGCAATGCCATTCAGAGAATGAAGAAAACATGGAAGCCTCATACGACACCGCCACTGAAGATGATCTACCCGGTAAGTCTGAGGATAACGAACAAATCCCTCTGTACCAAATGCGTAGCAGAACATGCCCAGAATCCCTACAATATAGGGCGAGGGCCAAAATAAGAGCAGACGAGGATTTAAAAAATGAGATAAAGCAAATCCTTAACAACGCGGAGCAAGAAACAGTAAAGGCGATCATGTGCTTCTATGAAGGTGAAATCGGTCGTTTTAAGACCGAAATAAAGAAAAGAAAACGAGCCAAAACGGCTGGAACACTGAACACTAAGAACTGTAGTACGATCGAATCAGCGCGCGTGGCGCAAGCTGAAAGCAATCAAGACAACTTAACGATTGTATTGTATTGTAATCTTTATTTAGACACGATCAATTCATCAGCCTATAAAAATACATATCACATACGCTAAGATATTTAAAATTAAAACTACATACTATAACACTAAAGCTGTTTTCCGTGAATGCCGTGCGTTAGACTTTAAAAATGTCATTGATCTTACGTTTAAATAACCCCAGAGACTCTGTGTTCCTTATATCGCGTGGTAAACTGTTCCATAATGTGGCGCCATTGTAGCTAAAGCTTTTTCTGTAATAATTAGTGCGCGGTAGTGGAACATTAAGCTTATTTTCAGAGTCCCAGAGGTCATAAGCAGAGTCACGCCACGTAAACTTTGAATATACGATCGAGACAGTCAAAAAATAGCTGTACATCACAAAGGCGAACGATTCGAAAAAGATGCAATCCCTGATGTGTGTACTTAGTGCCACACATAAAGCAAATTCTCATGAAAAACTGGCATTTAATAGAAACACAACCACTACTGAGCGAACTATACAAAAATCCTCCGCTCGTATCTTACAAAAGAGGGCGGTCGCTCAAAGACATACTCGTGAGGGCTAAACTTTGAATAGGCTACTCTAACACGCGCTGGGGAGTCATGTAGGCCTGTAAATCCCATTTTACGCCACCATCTTCCCCTTCGCTACTGGAGACAACTTCGCTTCGTTCAGAAGAAGATTCACTTGACAAAGCTTCAATATCTGCCATCTCCTTCGCCCACGAATACAAACAAACAGTGAGTGAAATAAACCACGCTATCAGAGTGAACACAACCAGTGACGTCATCAATCCATTTCGCTCGGTACCAGAGCCCGGACATGGTTTTGTGTAAAATTTTTTATTTGAACGATTAAAAAAGATATCTTTCGCTTCTCTTTGGCCAAAGCAAATTATCTCATGATGATCAGCATATTCAAAACTACAGGTTAGAGCAAAAATTTCACATACGATAATTTCGTTTCAGTAGCACTTTAATTTGCGTCTTGCAGATTGCCAATGTCTTGTTGCATAACAAAAGCAAGTGGGACTCGGAAAGAAGGAGTCAGTGGAACATGTTTTCTCGACTCGCAGGGCATCATCAAATACTAATTGTCTGTTATACGAACCATGCGCTCGACCAGTTTCTGGAGGGAATCCATCAGTTTCATCCTGAGGGAATTGTGCGGATTGGAGGCCGAAGTCAGAGTGAGACTATGAAGGAGTGCAGTCTGTCAGAGTTGAAACACCGCATGCGCGAGGTGAGCAGCAAATAATCGTCAGAAAAATTTTGAGCCACATTTATTGACGGAAAAATTCACCACTTAAATCGATTCCATTTCTCCTTTATCCATTCATACATGGATTTAGGAGAAATGTTTAAAGTAGCACATGTATTTCCTAAACGGCGACTAACAGTTCGATTATTGCCATCGCATTTGGGAAAACTGGGCCCAACATCCCTACAACATTTGACCAAGAATGACGTACAAAAAGAAGTCTGGTCTCTTTAGCTGCGTTACCATTGCTCTTAAGCTCAAGAATCAACTTATTGAATGTGAAATTTAGGGAAAGCAGGTTCAGTGTTTGCCTAGATGGCGGTTTAGAATCATGCTTGTCAGTTAAGCTGAAAAATTGAAAATAGGAGCTTTATGCAAACAGATGGTATCACATTTTTAAGTCTGATATTTGGTGAGAAAATAGTTCGAAAGGAATGTTCATTTTACTAGTGCTTTAAATCGTACATCATACTTTTTATCCTCCATCGAGTTAATTTATGAAAAGCGAACGTTTTGTGGCATTAAATCCAAGTTTAACCTTTTATTATCAATGCAAGCAAACCATCGACGAACTAAATGTAAATAACTGTTAGTTTTACATTTGAGGTTAGTTACTATCCTGCTAATCTTAAACTATTCCTTGGTTCACAGACGAAGTCAGTTCCCAAAGATATCGGAAGAGAGTTATTTGAAGCTCATCAAAGAATTGAACAGGCTGATTCAAAACTCCAAGTTGCGATCGATGGCCTACTTAAATGTCGTAAAAGTGTTTTTCACGAGAAGGCGCTACATCATCGTGCCCGAAGCATGACAGAAGCCCATTACCGATCCTTGACGCAACCTTTTATGGAAAATGATGACGTAAAACACAGTGCAATGCTACACTGGTTAAAGCTATTGGGGAACCCGACAAATCTTAGTCAAGGAGGTGTTTGTGAAATAGATGGTAGGTGTTAGTACACTGTCTTAGATCTAATTTGACAAATTTTTGGGAAAAAATTATTCGATCGTTCGCGCCGGTATTCGTGCTTTACGGACATATTACATGGTTGGAAATATTACTATTAAACTTTTCTGCAGTTATAACCTATAGGATAACTACCATTTCGGCAGGAAGATAGAAATTATGAATGTTTTACAATAACGAAGCGCGTGTTTCGTACAAGGAAAATATTGGCCCAAGATTTCGCACTTGATCCACTCCTAAAAGACCGAGAACCGATACTCTGCTAATGCTGTCCTGAGCAAGTTCGGTAAACAGAAGTCTGGAAACTATTATTATCCATTGAATCCTTTACTTAAAAAAAAACATAACACAAACTAATTGCAGTCAGATCCAGCGCTTCCAAGAACAATTTCGCATACTCCATATGCGAAATATGTGCAAATTAACGTCATATGTGCAATATGTGCAAATTAACGTCAATATGTGCAAATTAACGTCATTTCATCATTAGATATAAAATCAAAGTTACTAGTGTGATCAGTGAGCAATTTGCGTTTTTTCCGATACACATCATGTATACGTTGCCGTTATTACATGATAAATTTATTCCGTGATTTGAATTCTTTATAGTGGATTAAATTTCGCCTGTATGATTTTCATGAGGATTTTTCAGTCGCAAGTCTTAATTTCTCTATTGTTTAATGATAGCAACCAAGGCGAAAAAAGAAAAGACCCGCGAAATTAAGTACCAGTGTTTCCTCCTACAAGTTTCTTTGCTAGACTCTGCCATTTTGATGTGGAAATCTTTTGCCGGCCAAGTCGCGCAATACCATTCGGAAGAAAGTCCGGTCCAAAATTTGATAGTAATCAGCTGTCGCAGGACAAGCATTAAGCAGTCTTATCGATTGATTTCATTTGTAGGTCCCCGGACCGCCTTGGTCGGGAAATCCATCTTTATCTTTAAATATTTTGAACTGTTTTAATTGTTTTTTTTCTTCTGTTACACATGTAAGAATGTAACTCTTTACGTCACCTTATATTCCTAGAATGAAGTTAAAGTGAGTACTAGACCACGTGGTCACCTCACTTTTCCCATGTTATATTGGTGTTGTAAAACTAACATATTATATACCTAGAATTTTCCGAGGATAGGATAAATTCCATTACATACTTGTATTTTTCACAGGCAAAGTAAATATTATTAAGAATATCATTAAGAATATTAACTTATATTGCGCTAATATCAATATACGTTTTAATCAGCGCAGAAACTAAAATGTTACAAAAATCTAACTGAAAAGAAACAACAAATAGAAAAAGAAAAAACTAATAATGAAATAATATATATGCGAAACATATGTCAATAAAATATCAAAAAATGAACGGTGTAGTTTAAGTACAAAAATATATATAATCTAATCTAATGTAATTCGATATTTAACAACTAAAAGCTTTTTTAAATAAATACGTCCTTAAATATTTTTTAAAAAGATTCAACGATTTTGAATTTCTAATATTATATGGAACAACATTCCAAAGTTTTGGTGCGGCTGTTTGAAAAGATCGGTCACTGAGTGTGGACTACATCTTCCCTTTTGGTAATTCCAGTAATAGATTTTTTAAACAATTTTTTAAATATAGACTAGTGAGCAGCACTTCTGCGAACAGTAGTTGTAAAACTTCTTTTATTTTCCTACGCGTTTCGCCTAACTGTCGTAGACTTCTTCAGGGAGTTTTACAAGTATAACTAAACACCTGTATTTATAAGCGAAAGTGACAAGGGCCGATGACCATAAAGGCATGGCCGGACTTACGAACAGGAACGTGTTAAATTTTTCACAAATTTTTCACAACTTCGCCTGTTCCTGTTCGTAAGTCCGGCCAAGCCTGTACGGCCATCGGCCCTTGTAACTTTGGCTTATAAATACAGACGTTTAGTTATACTTGTAAAACTCCCTGAAGAAGTCTACGACAGTTAGACGAAACGCGTAGGAAAATAAAAAGAAGTTTTACAACTACTGTTCGCAGAAGTGCTGCTCACTAGTCTATATTTAAAAAATAATCTGTACCTTCCAGGGGGTCTTTAACTTTATTAATTCTAGTATATAATTAGGTGCAAGCCCATGAACAGCCTTATACGTGATCAGAAGGATCTTAAAAAAATTACGTTGACGAATGGGCAGCCAGTGAAGTTTAAAAAGTAATGGAGTAATGTGACAATATTTACTAGAATATCAAGTAATGTGACAATATTTACTAGAATGTCAACCTTGGCGCTGCATTTTGCACTCTTTGTAACTTATCGATTTTATAGTCTGGCAGCACAAAATATAAACTATTGCAGTAGTCGATACGACTATAAATTAATGCATGAATTAAAATGTCAATCGATTCTTGTGTTGAATATTTCCTTATTCTACGTAAATTATATAGGTGATAAAAAGCTGTACTACAGGTTTTATTTATATGAGTGTTCATTGTTGGTGATGGGTCTAGCCACACCCCTAAGTTCTTAACTACTTTACTTGGTGTAATCTGGTCGTTTCCTACACTGAGGTGCGTAGTTGTTACTTTGGCCAGTTGTTGTTTTGTGCCAACAAGTATCATCTCAGTTTTATCTGAATTCAATTTAAGTTTGACATCTTTCATCCAATTGTGGATAGTATTCCATTCACTCTCACGCAAAACTGCCTATTTTTTGTCGCGTTTGAATGAAATAAGTGGAAGTTTCGAAAAGATAATGCCAGTCTCTGGATCGTTTTGAAGTAATTTAAAGTTTTTAAGAATAATGGATTTGACTGAGTGGTTGTGAGGGTGAAACGTGAGAGTGAATGGAATGCGGTCGGACAATGAACGACCTTGAATGTTTTAAATGCGCTCGCGGACGATGCAAAACTTGTCCTTTCATTCGCAACGCTGAGAAAATATCGGGACCCAAGCGATTCATCACGATCACCAATCACTTCACGTGCACCTGCGCCAACGTAATATATTGCATAACATACACTTAATGCAAAAAAGTTATACATCGGCGAAACAGGAAGACGACTAGGTGACCGATTTCGAAAACACCTTCGCGACGTAGAAAGGAATGATAAGGACATCAAAACCAGTCGCTGGACACTTTAATTTACCTTACATTTAGGCAACACGGAAAGCGGCAAAACTCTTGAACACAAGTTTATCTTTCAAATCGGCACTCTTAATCCCACAGGTATCACCGAACGCTTTTCATTCCACTAATTTATTGGTTTTTTTCTCGTCGCTCTGTTCCCGTCAATGGCGTAGCTCCGCTTTCTGAATATAAACCCACATACAACCCACAATTCCTCCATTCGCTCTGACGAAAGGCTAACGCTCGAAACGTCAGCTTTGTTATTCGTCAGGTGGCCAATTTATAATTTCAACTTAGTTGATATAACCAAATTACTATATTCACAAGATTGCTGATCCGGATAGATGTTATGGACGCAAAGATGGTTTTGTACTTGGTTGAAAACAGCTTTTTCAGCCAGCTTTGACATAAACGACAAGTTACTGACTAGTCTGAAATTTTGAAATATGTTGATGTCGGCGCCAGGCTTCTTCAATAACGGAGTAACTAGAGCCTCCTTCCATACTCCAGGGAAAACCCTAGTCCTAAGGGACTTGTTAATTAACAGTGTGATTACAGGTAGAAGCTCGTCACATTTCGCAATTAGCTTTGATGGCACTGGGTCCAATGGACAAGATTTCCTGGATGAGTGTTGTAGGAGGGCTTTGACCTCCTCCTTTGTGAGATCATTAAACTCCTCATAATAACATCAGGTGGAAGAAGAGGAGGAGTAGGTCTAAATTGGACGGAAACTCCTTCAGCACCAAGATGACTTCGGATATCGGATATCTTTTTAACAAAGAAAGATCTTAAGTCATTAACAAAACATGAAGCATCAATAGAAGTTGACAATCTATTAGAAGTTGGATTTTTCAGCAAATAGTTTACCGGGTCGTGACTATTTTCAGCAATGAAATCCATGTAGAAATCAGCTCGTGCTTTATCCATTAATGCAGTTGTTAAGTTCCTTTTCTTTTTATGGCGGTCGACCTGCAAGTGCTGCTCTACCAAATATCCTTTTGACTTGCTTGTGGCTCTTATGGTTCTTGTTCTTATCGCTCCGAAACCATACGGTGAAACCATATGACTATACAGATTGTAGTGTTTCTTTTGGTTTTCTATGAGAAAACCAGCAAAGAAATGGCCATGTGTTCTTCAGTCCGTCGTGTTGTGTCCGCCATTTTGGGAACCTTGCTGTCGTGACAAGAACAACGAAGAAAAGGACCTTTGCTAAAAGTAGGATACCCCACTACAGCAATCACTCCGCGATGTTCAATATTGAAATTATTTGCTCCCATGGAGATATTCATCCTCATCCTGGTCCGAGCCGTGTTAGTCATCGGAATCATGACGGTAACGTGGCTTATAAAAATCGACATCGCAAACCTGATATATCCGTCTTCTATGCTAATTCAAGAAGCTTAGTTAACAAGACGGCCATGTTGGAATTCGAAATTTCTACTTATCGTTAAGACTTTATGGTCTTCACGGAAACCCATTTAGACAGAACAATAATAGACAGCGAATTGTTTCCTTCAAATTATACGGTGTTCAGAAGAGACCATCCTCACAACGGCCGTAAAGGTGGTGATGTGTTAATAGCCACGCGGGACACAGTAAAAGTGTTCCAAAGAGAAGATCTTCTATGTGATTCCGAATTACTTTTTGTAAACATTTTTGTTTCAGGAAACAGGAAAGTTAACTTGGGGGTTTTTTATGGGCCACCCAAAAGCGATATTAATCCTCTTCTAGATCTGCAAACAGCCCTAGACAGTGTTCTTTCGACACCTAACTCTGACCTACTACTCTTGGGAGAATTCAATTTGCCTGAAATAAACTGGGAAACTATCTGTGCCTCAAGGAGCTCAGACCACACCACGCTGTTATGCGAAATTATTTACGACAACTTCCTTACCCTACTAGTCAAGGACTCAACTCGAGAGGAAAGCATCTTAGACCTGGTTCTTGTTTCTTCGCCTGACTTAGTACACGACCTAACCGTTGGTCAACCTTTCTCCGATCACAACTCGATAAATTTTTTTCTATCGAGATCCCCTCACGGGTATCGTAGGTCCGAGAAATTGGCCTATTCCTTCAGAAAGGCAGATTGGGAACATCTTCGGAACCTCTTGAATTACATCCCTTGGCACTGTGCTTTTCTTTAAGACAACATCGACATTGTTTGGTCTGCATGGTCGGATCTACTACTATCGGATGTTGACGAATGTATTCCAAAACACCAAGTTATAAGATCCACAAATGCACCATGGATTGACAACAACCTTATCAAACTTTGCCGAAAATAGAAACTACTCTACAAGAGGGCTAAGAAAACGTCTATGGAGTCTGACTGGGTCAATTATCGTAAGTTTAATAATCAACTAAAAAAGAAATGTAACTCTGCGCGATGGCAGTCTATAAACAATTTGACTGAGGAGCTAAAATCGAACACTAGCCCGAAGCCTTTTTGGAATTACGTAAAATCGAAGAGAAAAGGATCAAGCGATCTAGTATCCTTGAAAGTAAACGATAAGCTTCTAAATGACGATATTAGTATTGCAAATAGCTTGAACCATTATTTTTCGTCTGTATTTACTGTTGAGGACCAAGCTAACATTCCAGTTTTTGATTACGTTACTAACCAGAAATTATGCAGCATTTATTGTTCCCCTGAAGATATAAAAAAAATGCTGAAAAATTTAAATATCTATAAATCCCCAGGGCCAGATGGCATATCGCCACGGATTCTGAAAGAATGTAGTCAGGTGTTATCATCTCCGTTAGCGTTACTTTTGAATACATCTTTTTCGCTGGGTCAGCTACCAACAATGTGGAAAAATGCCAATATTACACCGGTGTACAAAAAAGGGAATAGGAATCTTAGAGAGAACTATCGTCAGATTTCACTAACGTGTATTCTATGCAAAATTGCGGAGAAGGTGGTGAGGAATCGAGTCGTTGATTTTTGGTCTGATCAAAATCTTTTCAACCCAGATCAATTCGCGTACCTCAGCGGTAAATCCACTCTATTGTAGTTGTTAGCTTGTTATGATGACTGGGCTAAAGCTAGAAATTGTTCTAAACCTACTGACGTTATCTTTCTTGACATATCCAAAGCTTTTGATAGTGTACCACACGAGCGTTTATTGCTTAAGGTGAATAGGTATGGCATAGATGGGCCTTTACTGCAATGGTTTAAACATTTTTTGACAAACAGAATGCGACGCTACAATGAATATATATGAATTTAGGCCGATAGAGGACACTAAGGACCTTGGAGTAACCATCTCTTCTGACCTGTCCTGGGGCATGCATGTATCTGCAACGGTAAACAAGGCAAATATGGTACTAGGTATCATAAAGCGGTCCATCGGAACTAATAGCCAGTAGGTGTTTTCGCAGCTCTATAAGTCACGGGTCAGGCCCATACTGGAGTATGCGGCTCCTGTTTGGAGTCCGTATTTGATTAAGGATATTACGGCTCTAGAAACGGTTCAGCTAAGAGCTTCGCGACTAGCTTTAAGGCAGAGACGAGGCGAAATGAATTACGAACACCGTTGTAGCTTACTAAAATGGCAAACACTAGAAGAGCGGAGAGAATTTCTATCTCTGGTTTAATGTTATAAGATAGTTTTTGGTATTGATCACCTCTCTTTCCCAGATTTGTTTGTGTTTGCCAATAAGCGTACAAGAGCTAACCACGACTATAAACTTTACCTGAAAAGAGCGGTTTGTAATTGTTACAAATATTGTTTCTTCATTCGCATTGTGGGGAAATGGAATAGCTTGCCAGGATACATTGTCCACGCCGAATCATTGTCTGTTTTTAAGAGTAGACTTAAAATTTATTTGAATATTTATTGAATATTTATTGAATCTGTAGCCATTAAATTTTATCTTTTCTATGTTTTTAGTTCAGGGAAATTGTTTTTATACAGGGCTAACCTCGCGATTTTCCCTTTTCAGGATGTATTTTTTACATTTGCGTTCTAGCTTCCTGAATAAATGTTATGTGATGTTATGTTTTAAAACTAGCTACCGTAGGTCTCCATTTTTTCTCTGCTCTTCCGCGTCTTTCATTCTTTAAAACCCTGATTTCTTCAGTAAACAATGGAACGCGTGGTCTTTCTACTATTGTTCTCGTTACAAGCGATGCGTGTTTGTCCAGAATCCCTTTTAAGGTGGTATCGTAGCAGATCGCAAGATCATCAAGATTATCGGGTGGATTTTTGCATAAATCAGAATCAGCTATAGCCGATCGGAACACATTCATATCAATAGATTTAAACTTCCTATATGATATTGTCCTAACTGCCATAAATGGTCTGTTGAAGTTGATATTAAAGTGAACAGCAACGTGATCAGATAGAAAGCGATCAGAACGAGGTATACCAGAGATAATGTCGTCCGATTTACGTGAGATAACTAGGTCCAGGATATGACCATGCATGTGAGCTGGTTGGTTTACACGTTGGTTTAATCCAACAGATTCTAACAGATAAGCAAATTTCACGGCATCGTTATCATCTGCAACGTCTATGCGTATATTAAAATCACCTAGTAGTAACAACTCTTCGTATGACAGTAGTTTTGTTTCAATATAGTCCTCGAAGTCCTTAATAAATGAAGCTGTAGTGATCCTATGATCATCAGAATACGGTGGTCAGTATACTACAATGACGCGGAGATGGTGGTATTGTGATCTTACTGGGTATTCGGAGAACTCAAATGAATTTAGTTCTCCTCCGTCAAGCTTTTTGACTTGAAATAGTGATTTCCGGTATAAAAGGGCGGTACCACCTCCTCTTCGTGAGCCAGTGCGAGGATGATCCAACAATTTATAATCGGCAGGACACACTTCATTTCTGACTACATCATCATTTAAGTAGAGCCAGGTTTCGGTCAGGGCACATAAATCCAGTTTGCTATCCACAATGTAATCGTGAATGTCCGATGATTTATTGCGAAGAGAACGAGCGTTTAGTAAGGATGCAGATATTCACTTTCGATTTTGTAGATTTGAAGTCATTGTATTTTCAGGCCGGGATTAACCTCGATATCACCATGCTGTAAAATTATTCTGGTTGTTGCAACAGAATTTGCATAATATTGACTAGGTCGCTTTGATCTTTTTTGTTTTAAACACCTTTGTGCTGATGTATGTACAGACAAATTCCTGATCAGGTCCTGAGAGAATAGAGCTGCGTCTTGTTCCAGTGAATCTACTGTAGATTTAGATAAAAAATAGCATATTCCGTAGCCAATACGCTCTATCTGGCTTCCAAAACAGTACCCTAATGTTCCAACAGACATTATTCTGTCATACTTGCTATCCAGATCAAAGAATTGTTGATAAAACAGCGCAAAGAAGATCAAAATCAGACATCGCACAAAAATGTGGCCAACCATTGTGACACCGCACTTCTCATATAAAATATCATAATTTGGCGATGATGATTTGAAATCGTTGAACGTAATTAAGTCAGGATCCTATCTAACCTACGCATGCTAAGGAAAGGAAAGAGAGAGTAGAGTTTTATATCTATTTAAGGATGAAGTGATTAGCTTCTTTAAGATGATCGCTATTTATAACTAGGTAATAATCATCATTTTATATTCTTGAGGCGGGGAACATACAGAAGAAGGGGAAGAAAAAGAAGAGGAAGACAGTGAAGACAAAGATAACGAAGATGAAGGGGATGTGTTGTATGAAGCGATTGTTATGGAAAACCAAAGACTGTTAGATGACGACCATGACGTTTACCATTCGAAACCCGCGAGAAAAACTCAGGACCTTCTCCAAGTTGTGAATCCATCAGTTACCGATAATGGGGAACGCGGTGATGAGTGGCACATACAGAACGCATCTCGACTGAAAAGGAAACTTAAGAAGACCATGTATTTTGAACTGAGTAAAGACGATATCATGTCTGGAGAGAGGGCGAAAATGGTAAGTGTTAAGATACCGAGTGTGGTTCAATTCATATTAATTAAATGACGTACCAATTTTTGTGTAACCCTGAAATAGACTATTAGGTAAAGGGCTATGTCTTTCGAGATGTTTGGTGACAATATATTGGTTATTTCTCTTGGTCTTACCAGAATGATTTCTAAGACCAGCAAGATAAGGGGTTGCTTTAGGCAGCTGCAAATTCATAGCTCGCCTAAGATTTCTTATCTGAGAACTGGGATATGTTTTGATATGTTGATTTTCGTGAGCATTTCAAATCCTGTTTGTCGTCAAAGTCGCTCAGACTTAAGTTTTACCTAAGCACCCTTTTCTTTCTAAGTGTTTCCAACATTTTTCTCTCGAAAGACAGTTTCTAAGGCTGGTAAATGTCAACTAGGTGCAGCAAATGTTACAAACTGCTAACATTTCAGCCGCGCAACATGGTCCTTTTTTCAAGTACGCACAAGTACATATGATCTAGAAACCTAAGTAAACTGAGCGAAAAATACTACGTTCTTTATTTCTTGTTTTAAATAGTTGTGTAAATACAAGCAAAGAACAAAGCGTCTTGCCCTTATTTTGAGCAAACTTGGCGCAAACAAAACATTGTTTTCAAATTTTTCTGGTCACTTCAAGTACGCACGTGCATATATGCGTAGAGGACGCTACGCACCTGCATTTCATATTATTGCCTTTACATAGATAGTTCAGCATTAAAGTCCAAGTATAGAATTTGGATAGTTACTTCAACCCAAACCTTACCGTGACATGCTAAGATGATCGTTCCCGATTTAAAGTTAATTGCAATAAAAACATCAATATGTTACCTCACTGTAGATCACAGATGTTTGGAATTTGAGCTTGGAAGACCGCTGGAGTTTGTATCGGCGTTGGGTACGGGACGTACGAGAGCGTTGCCGCCGAGAAATGATATACTTCCTCGCTGACTTTGAGAGAGGTGTCGAGGAACTTAAGCAGCAAACAGGTCAGCTGGACTTGTTCATTCTAAGGAAGGCAGATGTCATCGGAATGACTACAACAGGTGAGTATGATTAAATAAAACTCATCTCTTTCATCAACCTTTACATTACAATATAATTTGGATATATCAACAAAGTTGAAATGGTAAATTGGCCACCGTAACGATTACAAAAGCTGACGTTTCGAGCGTTAGCCCTTACATTACATTACAACCCTACATGGTATGTATGATCTGATTGAACTGCGCCACGGGTACGATCAAAGAAATCTCTGATTATTCCTGTCATATTATGAGTGCCCTCAAGGTCTTCTCCTTTTTTTTTATTTTGAAATATTTATTTAGGTGCGGCGAAGTACAGAAAAATCCTGGAAGAATTGGAACCCCGAATAACCATAGTGGAAGAAGCTGCTGAAGTACTGGAGTCACACATTGTTACATCGTTAACTCCCGGATGCCAGCACTTGATTCTGATAGGCGATCATCAACAGCTTCGCCCCAATCCTACAGTTTACGAACTCGCCAAAGAATACAACTTAGACGTGTCACTCTTTGAGAGAATGGTGGAAAATAAAGTGCCATATGAACGGTTGCGATTACAGCATCGAATGAGACCCGAAATTTCCAGAATGCTGGAGCATATTTACTTCAATCCGAAACTGGAAAACCACAAATCAGTGCTGAACTTTGAGAACATTATGGGTGTGACTCGTAATGTTTTTTTTGTGGAACACGCCAAAAGTGAGGTGAGTGCAAGAAAGAAGTTACTTCACAGCTACTTCGATTGTGTAAGGCCTTAATTATTTGTTGTTAGCCAAACTACTCTAACAAAAAGCGGCGACCATGTTGGTATAACATGCCAGTCAAATAATGTTCATCTTCCAAAGAATTGCATAGCTGACGGCCATGTTAGGGGAGACGATATATTGCTGTTATCGTTATCGTAGTTGTGAAATGTAAAAACAGCAATAAATGATGAGTATAAATTTTTGTATATCATACACAATTTTGGCCTGGCCTTTATCTCTACTTTTCTATGTAACTCGTTCGACCGTCTTAGAATAAGATCTGAGGTAGGGAATATAGTTATAAATGAGAGAATGTTCCATTCTTTTTCATTACATGCAGGATTTTTTGGAGGAAGGAAGGAGTAGGTCAAATGAACACGAAGCCAAGTTCATAGCTGCTCTGTGTCGCTACCTCATTCTCCAAGGCTACGAAAAAGAAAAAATTACAGTCCTAACGGCTTATGTTGGGCAATTAACCCAATTCAAAAAAGAAATGGCGGGTAAAATCTTTCGAGGTGTAAGAGTCTGTGCTGTGGATAACTTCCAGGGAGAGGAAAATGACATAATTTTGCTTTCGCTCGTTCGAAGCAACGAGGATGGCAAAATCGGTTTCCTGCAGATAGAAAACCGAGTTTGTGTCGCCCTATCTCGTGCGAAGAAAGGTTTTTTCTGTATTGGTAATTTCTTTTTACTCGCGAAAAAGAGTTCATTGTGGAACAAAATTATCAACGGCATGCGAGATTCTGGAAATCTAGGAAATGCTCTGACACTCACTTGCCAAAACCATCCAAAAAAAGTGATCCACGCTTCGGTTGCAGACGACTTCAAGAAAGCACCAGACGGAGGCTGCACTGAACCATGTACCTTTCGACTCCGATGCGGTCACGTGTGTGACTTGATGTGTCATCCAATAGACCCAGCTCACGAAGAATATCGTTGTAAAAAGCCTTGTACCAATACACTTTGCGATCTGAATCACAAGTGCCCCAAGAGATGCTTCCAAGTATGCGGGCCTTGTCGGGAACCCTTAGATAGGATCCTTCCGGGGTGTGGTCACCACCAGGAAGTCCCTTGTCACCTCTGCAATGATCTCACTCGAGTTGAATGTCAAACGCCCTGCGACGTGATTTTAAAATGTGGTCACATTTGTGCTGGTAAGTCTGTTAAGAAACTGCCGTGGATGCTTACATCAGCAGTTCTATAAGTTTTAAAACATGTCTCCGCAGACAAGTGTTTGGTTTGTTTCACTCTAATTCAAATAGGTTTTCATTTAATTCTCGTGAAGGGTGTAGGACTTTTTGGAACCCGGAAGCACCGTTTGGACTTTGTTGTCATTTTTCATTGTTTTGAAATGACGAGCTAGTTTCTTTGGTTGGTTGTAAGCGACATGGTTTCGAATTCAACACAACATTTTCATTTTAACCTATGTTATCAAGGAAATTGAAGCTGCAAGCTGTGTCGATCTGCAACAGAGCCCAGCATGTGAGAGAGCGTCTTTCGGTACGAGTTCTAGTTAGATGTCTTGTAGTTAACTGATGCGTCTTGTGAAAGTGTAATGAATGAGGATGAATATGGGTCATAAACAGAATTTAAAAAGTGCGAGGCCAAAAGATACTGACAATTACTACTTCACAAATTCATTTTTAACCTGTGTCTTATTTAGGTGATTGCAGTAGTTGTATTGGTGGTCGAGTCCATAAACCTTGCAAAAATGATTGTCGCCGAATACTGTTCTGTGGGCACAAATGCTCTAAAGCGTGCGCCAGGATCTGTCTACCATGCAAGGAAAAGTGCGGCAACTACTGCGAGCACAATGAATGCAGTAAGAAGTGTGGCGACCCTTGTGATCCATGTGAAAAAAAATGCGTTTGGCAGTGCCAACATTACAAGTGCACAAAGTTATGCAGCGAGCTCTGTGATCGCCCTCGTTGCAATAAACCTTGTACGAAGCCTCTTCCGTTGTGTAATCATCCTTGTATTGGTCTCTGTGGAGAACCATGTCCAAAGAAGTGCCGAGTGTGCCATAAGGACGAGGTCACAGAGATCTTTTTCGGTACTGAAGACGAACCAAATGCTCGATTCGTTGAATTGGCGGACTGTGGTCACGTGTTTGAAGTGAAAATGATGGATAAGTGGATGGATCAGGCCGAAGTAACGCAGGATGGGAAGCCTGTTGTTGTTCAACCCATGCTCTGCCCAAAGTGCAGAGTTCCGATTCGTACCAGTTTACGATATGGCAACGTTGTCAAGAAGATTCTCGCTGACTTCGAGAAAATTAAACGGAATACTTCGTCATTTGAAATACCTCGTGGTCAAGAAGTGGAGAGTTTGTCATTTGCACTACAGGGAATTGAGCAATTTCCCGAAGACCGAGATAGAATCAAGAGATCGCTTGGTTCGGCAAAACACGCAGCTGAAGTACTCGATGTGGCAAGGAACCAGATCAACCTTTTGTCTTTTCTTCAGACCCTTAAAGCCAACACACGCCGTCTATTTGAGAGTGAAGACCTTCCGCAAGAAATGGAAGAAAAATTGAAACGTAAAGTGGAAAAACTCCGCACTCGCGTCATGGCATTAAACTACTGGACACTCAATTGCCAGCAATTAGAAGAACTTAATGAGGAAATGTATAGAACGCAGCTTCTTTTCGATTTTAGATTGCTTATCTTGCAGCTAGAAATCCATGGAATTGATCTGAGTATTATTGATGGCTTGATGAAAAAAGAACTGGATTCAGAGGGAAAGATTGGTAAGAATACATTTCTGTTTACAGTGCAGAACAATTAAGTATAAGATTTCGAGCAGTTCTAATGGATGAAAGATTTAAGATCATGTGAGGGCGTAGTGTTCACTCTATATTCGTTCTGTAACCTAAAGAATCAAGTTCAAAAACGTAAGGGCTTTGCACTGGCAGATGAAAAATGAAGTGTTATTAAAGATAGGTCAACCGTGAGCTTTGAAAGACGGTGTCTTCTTTGATTAAATGGCAATTGTTTGGTATCTAGGTATGGTATGCTAAGGTACAGTTCACCTTGCCCTTACCATTGCATCATCACTTTATGATTTCTGAAAGAAATTTTAACATTTAAAAATCATTTTTATGGACAGCTTACAATTACAAGTGCGAAAATATGTTCACTAATGCTAAGAAAATTTTCAGGCAAAACACTTCGAGATCGATATACTGCTCGTATCCAAAGTATAAGACGGGAAGAAAACCTTGAAGTCTTCAAACTGGCGGTTTTAAGAGACGAACAAAGTGTGATTATCTATTCAAAGTGTCTGGCACAGGCTCATTGGCTCAAGTGTTCAAGAGGTAAATTTCATTTTAATTATTTATTTTAGTAAAAGCCACAGAGTAGTATTAACCGCGACATTAGCATTTAGACTCTCTTTTTCAGTGTGTTTTTAAATTGTTTTTACTGAAATTCTGTGCATTTTCTTAAGAATCCATTACTTCCTGGAAAATTCTTAGCAGCTCAACGTTTAAAGTAATAGCGTCGTTGCTGCACAGGCTACCTAGTTACGAAAACTTACTTTTTTTTTGAGAAACGAATGAAAATGATTGTTAAAACAATGGTTTTCAATCGTTTCTTTAAAAAAAGTATCTGAAGGGTTAGCTTAACAGTAACACCATCCCTGTTGCAAGTGAATTTCGTCGCTATTTGAAATTGTATTCTTATCTTGAAGGTCACATCTACGGTATCACAGAGTGTGGCGAGGGGATAGAGGAAAAAAACTGCCCAGATTGTGGAAAAGATCGTAAGGAACAATAACATGGAAATCAGTAGTGACCCTATTTTGTGGGCGAGGCTCCTCAACTTTTACCTAGAAAATTCAAATGTGAGCTTAGCAACTCGAAGAGGGAGCTCTATTACTTAGGACTTAGCCTCCTTATCAAGGATCTATTCAATAGGGAAGATGGTATCTGATAGTATATGGTGATGAAGTAGCTTTTCCACGGAAGCATTGTAGCCATAGTTTCCAGGAATTAAGAAAAAATTTTACGTGGAAACTAGAACCAAAGGAGATTAATTAATGAGACATGGTCTACTGACCATAAGGTTAGCTTACAAATTCATTGATTATTTGTACTGCAGTCCGAGTTCTCTCAAAGCGTTTGATACTTTGCCTTCGGAAACCTGAAATTTCTAGGGGAGTTTCAAAGCTCAGTTTAATATACAAATATTTAACATAAATTCATAATGTTAGGAGGAATATATCCCTCACTAAATTTGCTTTATAGCTAGTGAAAAATTTTAAATTGAAACGTGATGGTAAGGTGACCAGATGAATTCGTTTCCTTTTACGTTAAATAAATAAATTTGGACGTAAAAATCGACTGTAGAAATGATGCAGGGGAAAATCTGATGTAGTGTGAGTGTTCTTATGCTGCCTGTTGCAAACATATGCAAGTTGCAGCACAAATAGGCATGAGTTTTGACTTTGTGAATGTTCACTGTGTTCATTTAAGTAACGAGACAATTTTCATGCATGACGGATTTGATCGTGAAATGCGTCAAAGTGGTTCGAAATCCGCGTTTTAAGCTAATTGTCTTCAGGATGACCCCATGATGCAAACCCAGTCATAGCACTGAGGAACTGGTTGGAGCAGTTTCACTCACAAATCGTGGAATTCAAGTTTTTGTTTAAGTATTGTTAAACTTAAGTTCGTTAGCCTTGTGTCCAAACGGGGGTCGCAAGACCATTCATTTGAGAAACAAACCAGTTCAAATTTGGTCATCGCTTGAGCATTCGTTCTTAGACCGTAATACGAGTATCTTATAATGTCTTTCCATTTGAAACGCGTAGATAACTGCCACGTGGCAGTAATCACATATGTCCTTGATAATCCCAGAATGCTTTTGTATGTGGTTTTGAATCAGCTTGTGGAGTGAATGCGGGTGGGATCAGTGTAGAGTTCCGGCACAGAGTAACAGCTTTGAAAAACAAAATGTTCCCCTTTGTTTGTGCATTCAATATATACGTTGGTGTCACTATCTCACGCGGCGTCTCGCGTGTCTAATTCTTGTTCAACCTCGTTCCCAGGATCCTCTTTCTGTTCCTCTCTCGAATAAGGAGGAGAGGACCCTGGGAAATAGATTGTGTGCGCGGTTACCGTCCAGTTTACCGGAGCCGCAAATTTGAAAATTTTTATGATGGTTCTTGCGTCCCATCCCGGAAAAGATAGATCTTTTGGAGCTCAAATTGTAACGGGAGTATGCTGAAGAATACTCCAGTCGGATACATTGGAAATTTGGGTCTTCAAAGCGACGAAGCGACAGTTTACAGGAAACCGACACACACCGACAGATTACTAGACGAGTCATCCTACAACCCTACATCACACAAAGCCACAACTATCAGAACTCTAACACGACGCGCACAACTAGTATGTGACTCGACAGACAGCTTATCCGACGAGAACAAATACCTTCACCGTGTTTTTACGAAGAACAACTACAACAACGACTTCATCCGACGAAACACTCACCGACCCACTACCACTACCGAAACAAACGACACCGCAACCCCTACGACTACAGCAACCATACCGTACATAAAAGGTATGTCTGAAAACATCTCGCGCATCTTACTACCCTTCAATATCCGCGTCGCCCACAGACCCATCACCACACTACGTCAGTTACTAACCAACGTTAAAGACAAAGACGAACCGAGGAACAGACAGGGAACGATTTATAAGATCAATTGTTCCGACTGCCAAGCCTCCTACATCGGTGAGACTGGCAGAAACCTCACAACAAGACTGACTGAACACAGACGGGCGACGAGGAAAGGTGATGTCAGCAATCACATTGCTGAACACCATCGACTTACCAACCACAACATTGACTGGGACTCTGCGCAATGCCTAGCCTACAGCACTGACTATTTTCAACGACTGACTTTGGAAAGCTGGTTTACTAACTTAGAACAGACTCCCCTAAACAGATGTCAACAACTACCCGCCCCATACAAACGACTCATTCACGACATAAACATCACAAACGACCGAAAAAGAACAACCTAGCTTTACCGACAGACCGAAACAGACCTATCACGAACGACTTACGTCACTTGAGTCTTACAGCCAATAACATCACGGCAAAACCAACCGATCATTTCACACGAACTGGAATAAGAACATTCTACTGACAACAATCACTCACTTGACTCTGATGATGACTTCCGCACAGGTTGTCGAAACGTCAGTCACTGCAACCGACAACAGTCCTTCTCAGGACTACACTCACCCGGACGATCAGACTACACCTTCACATTAGCTGCAGAGTGTAGGATATTTCCTTTCATAAACGTGATAAGAATTATCGATATCGCTGGGAAATGAAAACTAAACTTGCTTGAAGGATATGCGACCTTTGGGCTATTCTTTGGACCGGTAAATGTTACTTTTAAGTGTTAACATGCCCTTCAAGCTTTGTATAATGGAAAATTTTGTTGAATATTTTAAAACTGTCATAATTTTTAACAAAACGCTACTCTGTGAAGTGAACAATGATTCAAGCATTGTGCAAGCAGGCAAGAAATACGCACACGTTTTGCTCTCCTCGCCAAAAAATATTGCTCTTCTATGAATACATTTTTGATTTTGAAGTATTTCTTGTTCATTTGTTGCCTTGCTTTTACTCATGTTTCTCGGACAGTGACGTAAGTATCGACGGAATTCGAACTCGTTGAACGCCCTCGTGAACTGAGTAACGAAGCCACGTGTTGGGAGCGAAGTAAACATTAGTGGCTTATTCGTTCCTTTAAGTTTTGATGAATATATGCAAGCTCATTTTCTGCAATCATCCTAGAATGCAGCTCAGCGGTGAGGATAATTTTCTCCCTTAACAGGCTTTTTTTCATCTGTAAGGTCATTAACTTCCTTGGCTTCTATGTACTACACAATTTTTGAAGAACTGAGAGATTTCAAATTTATGATCACACAGTGACATCAAAACATTGCACATTGATGCGATTTTTTTTGAAGACAGGAACTTTGTTGTTGTCGTTCATTCAGGATTTTCTCTTGATCTTCAGTGAAAGAAATATGTCAAAATATTGTCACATGTTTGGCAAGATGATTCGTAAAACAGACCTTCCGATTTCATTGTCAGAGGTGACATCTGCAATTTACTCTTCAATTGAATTATCGTCATCTTCTTTAGAGACATCGTTGATGGAGCAAACGAGGGAAGTATCGAACGGACTAAGAGGCAACAGAGGGAGAGGAGGGGGAGGTTGGAGAGGCGGTTGGTGGAGTGGTAGCAAAGGTGGTGGAAGAGGCAATGGAGAAAGAGCTGGAGGAGGTATTGGGGAGCTTGAGCACGGAGGTAGTTTGAATGATGGAAAAGAAGCTGCTGAGGGAACTGATGATGGCTGGAGCAGTAGCAAGGGTAGTATAAGATAGGGTGGAAGGTTAACTAGAGGAAGAAGGGGGGGCGAGGTGGTAAAAGAGGAAGGGCAAGGGGGGATGGAAGAACCAGTGGTATTCAAAGTGAAACATTACGGCGCTTAAAAGAGAAACGTTCAGAAAATGGGCTCGAGGGACTGTTAGAGTACAAAAACCTTCGAGACTTGAAGAACAAAAGCCCTGAATAAATTGTACTTCATTTGACATCAGAGAGTTGCCTCTGGTCTACCGAACATTTGGTGAAAAAGTAGTCGATAATTACAAACGACAGTCTCGTCTTGACCATGAACATTTTCACCAAAGCCTGCGATTAGACTATCTGTTTAAACTTCCAAGTCTATCGCCAGGGTCTTCGTTACTCGATGTACGCCTAAGGCGCAATATGAACATACTCTCTGCTAACTCAGTGCTGCCAGCTGAATTTGTCCCGTATCTAAAAAGTGTGGTACGTATAATGAACGAATTGTTCCAAAGATTCCCGAACTCTTATTTTGATCTGCCGTTGTCTGACCTGTATTGTGCAATAAGGTTGGCGTCCCATTCGGGGCAGTTGCCAGGGGATATGCTTGTGAAAGAGGTCCATGCTATGATGAAACTGCGAATGGAAAAGCCTGAGGAGCTTAAGAGAAAGGAAGAGGAAAAGAGGCAAATTAGGATGAAACCTCGATAAAATGGTGAGAATGTTTCAAAATAAACATATTTCTTTGCCTTTGCTAAATTTGATTTTTTTGGAATTAAATATTCTTTTACAATTTTTTAGCCAAAAGCAGCGATGACGTAGATCCGCCTTTTCGACGTCTCAGTGTTATTCCCACTCAAGAGGACATATCCACTGGGGGAACGCCCTTCCTTAGAAGGAACAAAGTTGATGGGGTCTATGAGGACGTGGAACATTATTTAGACGTACATTTCGGCTTTTACGTGAGGACTTCCAGCGGCCTCTCCGTGAAGGGATCACAAAGTTGTTAAAATGTCCTGGCTCCTCCAAAGTTGGAGCCCTACAGGACATAAATCCAATGGTATCCGTTACAAGATCAAGTTTGACAACTTCAACCTTAAACATGTGCGCTGGGAAAACAGCAAAAGGCTCATCTTTGGTTCGTTGTTGTGTTTGTCTTCAGATCAGTTTGAAACAATTGTGTTTGCAACAGTGGCCAACCGAGAACTTCCAGAGATAAGATGGGTGAGTAAAACTCAGAGAATGAACACTTAGATAAGCAAATATTCGATGGTTTAACATGAAATACGCGCAGATATTTTGCGAGTTGCGTAGTATTTTTCCGAGCCCCGCTGGGGCGGCGAAAATATGACCACAGGGCAAAAGGTGCGCTCGCATTATATGTTAAACCATCGAATAAGGGATTTATTATTCCACTATTACAGTTTCTCATACTCTAGGGTTTTGGCTTGTAGTCTTCAAAATACATCCCAAGGCCTTATTAAAGGCTTGCATCGATCAATTAAGGCGCGCACGAAAGAAGAAGACAACACAAACGAAACCCTACCATATTTTCCCTATCTGAAATATCTATGCGCAATACCTGTAAATAGGGGTTATGGGCTCCCTCAGTCCATGACATAGCCAGGTCTGCAACAGATCATCCTTAAGAAGGGTGACAACAAAGCTACCTTTATGATCTCTTTTAAAGGGCATGCTAAATATACAATTCATCATGCCATCTGATATTGAAGGACTTGAAGAAAGTGACGTGTTCCAGATGGTAGAGAGCAATGCCTACTTTGAGGCGTATCGTCACGTGGTTAAGGGTCTACAACGGATTTTCCCGGATTATGTACCTTTTCAGGTACGGATGGTCCTTCATCCTCGAGTTTCCTTAAATATAGGGCGCCTTCGGGTAAGTATCGTAAAACGTGAATCAAAGTATTGAATCAGAATAGAGGCAAATATTAGGTTTTAAATAAACCTACTAAAACTGTCAGAGGTACCAGAAGTCGCCACATGTTTTGCATCTGATAGGTTTAGGGGGCAAAACTATGACATTACTAACGCAATCGTTAACTACTTACATTCAATTTAAAACTAGTACACTTTCCTAATTTTGTTCCTGTATGTGGAGACTGAGTACAACTTGGTGCACTAAAGCACAGCGGCGCGTGGACTTTAGCTGTTTGTAGTAGCTGCCTTTAGGCGATTTATCTCAGGTTGAACGGAACATTTCAGCTAGGCAAATCAGTCAATTGGGTAGTTGTACAGAGCGATGGCCCATATCAAGGGCGAAACATGTGGGTAACTCTCTCAGAAACTTCCTTGATATTTCTATGTTGTTATGCACCAACAGGAGTACATTGTGAATTGCCAAGAACAAGTCGAGCCTTCTGTTTACTTGAGAAGTATACCACAGGGACAAATCACCTTTGATCTTACTCTCATTGTAAAAAAAAGTGAGAAAAACTACTTTTAAAAGGTATGAGGTGAAAGTAGCCAAAAAAACCGAAAGTTGTGCGTATTGGCCGTAAAAACGTTGTGTATAAATCGTCTGCAATATTCGTGATATATATGCTAACTACGAATCAAAATCGACAGCGGTATCATTTGTTTCAATTCTACACCTCCCGAAGCGTAAAGCTACTTTTATAAAGTTCTAAGAATCCTTTGTGGCCACGGTCGTCTACTAATACTTAAAAACATAGTTCTCCTTCGTAACATAGGAGTTCGGGACCTCTCTAACTAGAAAGAAACTTTTCATATGTAAAGCGTTCCGATTCTGAACCTGGATTCATGGCCATCTGCAGAAGATCTGGGTCTTGATGACTTTCAGTACAGAGCTCTTCAAATGGCGCTCACCAAAGAGTTTGCGATCATTCAAGGTCCACCGGGTACTGGAAAGACATTCATTGGGTTGAAGGTATGTTTTGTTTCTCCTTTTAGATTTAAGAAAGCTGTCACTGTAGGAAACCAATTGTTTATTTGGAACATTGTAAAGATATTAACGACCCTTTATCATTCTATTTGTTTCTCAAAGATCACCAAAGTTTTGTTGCACAACAATAGCAAGTGGGACTCAGATGAAGTGAGATCTTGGTACTGGTCTCTACAGTCTTTGACTCATCACCCAACTCTAGTACACAAACCACGCGCTTGACCAGTTTCTAGAGGGAATCCATCAGTTTCATCCAAAGGGAATTGTGCGGATTGGAGGTCGGAGTCAAAATGAGACCCTGAAGCCGTGCAGTCCGTCGGAGTTGAAACAAAAAATAAGCAAATCATACTCGATGAGGTATAATAACCAGCAACTGTCAAAAATATTCTTATGACAATTTGCGCCCGAAATAACCCACTTTTTTATTGAAAGGATCTCAATGACCAAAAGGGGTTCAGGGTTTAACTTTTCTTTACAATAATCTAATTCCATTATTATGGAACACGAATAGGAGATGTTTAGTTAGCTTTTTGCCTCTCAGTAAAGCTTGTTCATCGTTGAAAAGCTCCTAAGTTACTTTAAAATCATCCCCAGGCAGGCTATTGTTGAAATGATTTGTAAGTTTTTCCCGAAGTAATACTTGGTATTTGCTGTTACCGAGAAACTAAAGTTCTTATCAGCATATACAGTACACTGGTTTATTCAAGGAAAAGAAGATTTTAAGGAGTACTTGCATTGTCACTAATTTATGTCTTAGAATATCAGTCATTGGAGATTATTTGAGGCTGCAACATTTTCAATTTATGCCACCATGCGCCACCTTGTAGAAACGATAGCAAACACCTCTGATAAATATCCGTCATTTTAATTCATCCCGTTAATTTCAATGCATTACCATTTGGTTTACAGGAGAAAAAAGTTCCTCAACATATCAGAAAAAGGTTACACGAAGCTCATACGATAATGGAAGACACTGAGTCGATATCGAAATGGGCAGCAGATGGTTTAAAGAAATGCCGTAAAAATATTCTCAGTGAGGACGTGCTGCAATATCGCGCCGAAAGCATGACAGAAGCGCACTACCTTTCTTTGAAGGAAAAAACTCTGATTAGTGATGGTCACGAACACAATACAATGTTACGTTGGTTAAACCTGTCTTTAAACTCGGTGAATTTCAGTCAAGGGGATGTGTGCAAAATGGATGGTACGTATAGGTGGTCCTTCTTCTCGACGTGAATTTGCCCTCTGCAAGTACGAGTCGGACTCGTTCTAGCCATAGCTGGCAGTTGTGAAAAACATCTCCTTGATTTCGTTATTTTACTTTTCTAGATCGAAGGGGGCAGCATTTTCACTTCTCCCTTGTAAGAGTGCTAAGTGAGTACGTAAGCGTAGGTGTGGTGAATATTGTCAAGCTATTCATTTTCTACAAGTTAATATTTAATTTTTTTCTCCAAGGAGGAGTAGACGCATACGCGGAAACAAAGGAAAAAGAAAAAGAAGAGAGAGAAAACCCTGAGAACCAGGATGTGTTGTACGAAGCGAAAGTCATGGAGAAACAAAGAGTACTGGATGATGAGGAGATAACGGTGTAAAATTCAAAGCCAACGAGAAGAAACGAAGATCTTACAGTTGTGAATCCTTTCACTCGTATCGAGGAAGGTGAAAATGAGTGGCAAACACAGGATGCACATCGACTGAAAAGGAAATTGAAGAGGACCATAAATTTAGAACTAAATAAGAAAGATGTCATGCCAAATGATGAAACAAAAATGGTGAATGGTCGAAATGTTAATGCCACTTTTAATGAGTAACGTGACTACGTTTGGTAATTTAGGGTTTTCCTTCTCCGAAGCAACCACAAGTAACATCCATAACATCGTTCTTCTAAGGATCTGCCGTTGGCCTCTTACAGGTTGACTTAAGGACAGTGCCTGCTATTGCCACTGCACACATGAGATGCGCATCACGCCAAGGTCGTGCGCGCTCGCGCGTGGGTGGAAAAACTCGTCTCCCGCAATGATCACGCGAAAGACCAACCGCAAGGAAAGGAATATTTACCCCTATGATTTACGGGTCGAATCAGTTTAATCATGCAGCCTTTGGTTAAAACCGAATAAGAAAATTTAGTTTACAATTTGCTCCCACGAAAAAAAAAGGGGAAAATAAGACAAGTCTTTACCCATTGACTCCTAAGTGTTCCGCGTGCCTAACGGGAAAAGAAAAAAAAGGCGCATAGAATTGTTCTATTGCCACTGCACACATGAGATGCGCATCACGCCAAGGTCGTGCGCGCTCGCGCGTGGGTGGAAAAACTTGTCTCCCGCAATGATCACGCGAAAGACCAACCCCAAGGAAAGGGATATTTACTCCTATGATTTACAGGTCGAATCGGTTTAATCATGCAGCCTTTGGTTAAAACTAAATAAGAAAATTTAGTTTACAATTTGTTCCCACGAAAAAAAAAGGGGAAAATAAGACAAGTCTTTACCCATTGACTCCTAAGTGTTCCGCGTGCCTAACGGGAAAAGAAAAAAAAGGCGCACTGAATTGTTCTGAAATCATCTCTTCCGAAAAAACAAGCTCCGATGAAAGTACAGTAGACTATTCAAATAACTAAGTTTCAAATAAATAAAACGATAAATGCATATCAAGTTCACTGGGAAATAAAGATAAAATACAAAAGTCGCTGAGTTTTTACGCGTTTCAGCAAACACGCCTGTGGACTTGTTACCTGGAAAGTGTGAGTAAGAAGTAAGACAAAAATGACCAAGAAATATTTCAAGACAAAAGCTTTATTCAAAACATTTCTTGGTGGGCCGTTAGAAGCGAAAAACGTACGACCTTCTTACGAGTACGAAACTGGCACAGTTAATCACTAAATTCTCCATGCTTAGATCGTTTTTTTTACTTGACCTCACGGCCAGAAACTTGCGTAACGTAATGTTGAAAATTCTGAAAGTTGTACCAATTGACCCAAAATTGTACATATCAAATTTTAAACATAATATCTACTTGCCGTGGGATCGTCAAATTGTCGGCGCAAGGCCTTGCCTTAGTCTTAGGGTCCAGTTTGCACCTCGGGTCATTGCTTCGGAAAATTGTAGTGCCGTGACATACATACATATATACATAAATACATACCTACCTACCTAATAATTTGGATATATCAACAAAGTTGAAATGGTAAATTGGCCACCGTAATGAATACAAAAGCTGACATTTCGAGCGTTAGCCCTTCGTCGGAGCGAATAGAGGAATTGTGGGTTGTGTGTGCTTTTAAAGGCAGAAAATGGAGCTACGTTATTGGTGGGAGCATGGCAACGAGAAAAACATGAATAAATTAGTGGAATGAGAAGCGTTCGTTGATCCCTGTGGGATTTAGACTGCCGGTTTGAAAGATGAGCTTTTGTTCAAGACTTTTACGGCTTTCCGTGCCACCTAAGTGCAAGGAAAGACCGCAGATTGCCATATGTTGCTTAGAGTGGTTAGGTAAATTAAAATGTCTAGCGACTGGTTTCGATGTGTCCTTGTCATTCCTTTCCACGTCTCGAAGGTGTTCTCGGAATCGGTCACCTAGTCTTCTGCCTGTTTCGCCGATGTATATCTTTTTGCAATAAGTGCAAGTTATGCAATAGATTACATTGGCGGAGGTGCACGTGAAGTGATCGGTGATCTTAATGGATCGTTTAGGTCCCGATATTTTATCAGTGTTGTGAATGAAAGGACACGTTTTGCATCGTGCACGAGCGCATTTAAAAGTGCCTGGTTGGTCATTAGTCTGAAAAGAACTTCTGACCAAAAAATTGCCTATGTTTTTGTCGCGTTTGAATGAAATGAGCGGAGGCTGCGAAAAGATAGTGCTTGTCTCTGGATCGTTTTGAAGTAATTTAAAGTTTTTAAGAATGATGGATTTAACTGAGTGGTTGTGAGCTTGTTAGCTCAATTGGTTAGAGCGCTGCACTAGTATCGCAGAGGTCAGTGGTTCGAGTCCCGTACAGGCCTGATTTTTTTCAGGTCTGAATTTCGCTATTGCTCAAATAGCGCTATCTACTGCGAGGATCGTCCATCATACGTATTATTCCAAATATCAACTGATCTAAAATAAAAGGCATTTTGACCACTACTAGTTTTAAAGAAGGGAATATGCAACATTTGGCAGTTTCTGGTCTTACGACTGCTAACCTCCTCGCGTTTGATAAATTGGGAGGAGAGGTGTTTTGGGGCTCGTCCTGTCATACATTTGAAAGTCATTATGGCGTCGCGAAGATATAGTTTATTTGCCACTGGGAGCCAGTTGAGTTCTTTAAGAAGATGCTTAACATGGTCGTATTTGCGCGCACCGCAAACAATGCGACAGGCGAAGTTCTGTATGCTCTGTAATTTCGTTATGTTGCGCTTGGAGGTATTCGACCATACACTTGAACAATAAAACAGTTTGCTAAAAGCTAAAGAATTAATAATGGTAAGAAGGGCATGTTGGTTAAAAATATGTTTGGTACGATTAACTTGACTTAGTCGATGCATACAGGAAGATACAGTTTTGGTCACGTGTGCGTCGAAGGTTAGATTAGAGTCCGAAAAATACGCCCAAGTCTTTAACAGTGTTGAGAGGGAAGAGTTCCTTTCCCATGAAGTGAGCGAAAAGAGGCCTAATTTTGAGGGCATTTGTCTGCTCCCAAACACCATCAGTTTGGTTTTACTTGGGTTCAATAAAAGATAATTATTAAAGCACCATTCGGCAATTTGAAGAAGGCCATTGTTTAATCGGCTACAGCGTACACTGTATCTTTTAGTTAAAAAGGGATGATGAGCTTCGTATCGTCTACATGACTCTGGGAGCTACACCTTTGCAGCACCAAGGGAAGATCATTTGTGTAAACACTGAAGAACAAGGGGCCTAAGATATTTCCCTGTGGAACTCCACAAGTCACGGGAAGAGGCTCAGATAGTGTTGAGTTAATTCGCACTGCTTGTCTCCTCACTGCACTGCCGTTGACTCGAAAGCTTATTCCATCGCTTCTAAGACTTTGACATCCATGAATCAGTGCTGAATTTTTAGAATATCAAAGGAGTCACTACGACCACGCCGAGAGTGAGGTGAGTACTGAATTGTATGCCCACGACTCTTCGTGTAGGGGATCAGTATTACAATTATCTAACTTTTTTTCATTACAACTTGAGTTGTAATGAGGAATAGAAAGAAAATCTATTTCTTCAGTGATAATTTGTTCATAAGTTTGCGAGCAGACTTATGATTAGACATTTTTTTTATGATCCTTTAAGGAGAAGGGAAATTCCTGCAAGTTTTTGAACAATATTCCATGTTAAAAGTTTCATTGGTTTTAAATTGCGCAACTTCTGCCATGTAAGTCGCCTTTCACTAGCCCAGAAATGCACCACTTTGCGTTATCTGGGCGCTTTTAATGATTTCAGGAATGTCCTATACTCCCTCTATTTTTTAAAAGAAATAACCCGCGAGCTCCCTACAGTCAGTGGCGCCATTATAACTTTTATCTGGTGTATCCTTTTACTTCATGATAAACCTCAATCAAAGATAGAGGTTTTTGCTAATAACAATTCACTTCACTTTCAAATCCCCCTCTCCTGCTTAATTTCCTAATCATGGCACTTTCTTCACTTTCTCTGCGCTAACCAAGCATTGTAACTCACCACATCTCACACACTCTCCAGGCATTCACCACTTAGCTCGCACAACCCATGTTTAAAAGTGCCCGGTCACTGTTTCTGGTGTTCTAATTACGAGTGGTATGATGGTTATTTTCCAACAGGCTCAGATCTGTTGAGGGCTTAACTTAAGGTCTTATTAATTGTCTGCCTCGTCTTGTTCTTTACCCTATATTTTTGTATTAAAAAGACGCTCCACAAGTCCTGCAACAACTTCATTCGGTCATTTTCTGTCCGCTCCTGTGAAGAGAGGTCAAACCACACTTCTTCACACGGAAGGTTTAAGTTCTTGCAAATGTTCTTGGCAAATGTTTATTTCCCGCCTGCACTCGCAGGCAAATGTTGCGGCAGATAACTTGATTAAGCCTTGTTAATTTTTACGCTTCTTATTCTGATTTTGGGCGAATTACTTGCATTCTGCCGCTCTATGTATGGCAAATAGTTTGTATTGTCCCTAACAGCCTCATCGTCTGGAACTGCGATGGCAGTTACTTGACCCGTCTGTTCATATGTACCCTGAATCACCGGATCGGGTCTTCCTGTTCTTACCGCGTGGTCATTTTTGTTACAATAATCACAGGGTCATTTATATACCATTCTCTTCCTTGCTGGAAGCCGCGTTATTCTGCCAAGTCCTAGTGTAATGCCCTTACAGTATTGTCGTGCCACTTCTTGCCGATGACATCCACAAGTTTTCCATAGAACAGAATATAAAATTAAATCCGAAAAAGTGCAAAGAAATGTTAATTAACTTCATGCAAAATGATAATTTTACTACAAGACCAATTGTCCTAGGTAACAACACAATTGAACATGTGACAACTTATAAACTACTCGGTATTATTATCAGTAAGGATTTAAAGTGGAGTGAGCATATTGATTACATTTCGAAAAAAGCCTCGAAGCGCCTGTATTCCCTAAGGATTCTAAAAAGAGTTGGTGTTAATAGAGGTGGAATTCTTAAGGTTTACCTGACAACAATAAGACCTATGTTAGAATACGGCGTGCAATCCTGGCAAGATATTCCTGAATTTCTTTCTAATAAGCTGGAATCAGTTCAAAAGAGAGCTCTACATATTATCTATCCACGCCATAGTTATTTAGATGCCCTTAATATTGCTAACCTTGACAGCCTGAGCTGAAAGAAGTACGAACTCAGCTCTGCTGTAAATATGTTCAAAAGATGTCTAAAAAATCCCACCCCATTAACTTTCTTATACCAGAACAGCAACGAGTGGTCAGCAACTTAGAACAGCAACGAGTGGTCAAAGTTACAACCCTCGATCCGGCGACAACAACAGAAGTATTGTTTACGCTGATAGGAATCGTTGCCGGACCCAGCGTTCAGGTTCCTTTATCTCTTTCAGTAGTGAATATGCAAACATGTAAATAGTTAATTAAGATATTTTTATTGTTCTTATAGTAATTATAGTTTTAATTAATTATTGATTGTAAATTTAGCCCTTTAATTCAGTTAATTCTGCAATGTGGCAAATAAACGATATATTAGTAATTATTTTTTTTTCTTATACTCCAACTTAGGCACTGAAGGGCAACCATTCACAATATGCCTTCTTGATTCGTTTGCATAAAGACACATTCCGCCTGTGGCATCCTCTTGCGAAAATTTTAACAATTGCTTCAATGTAGTTTGTTCGCATTGCCTGGTTTTGAGCCACAATGATGTTTTAAGCTCCCCTCTCTACATTCCTACCTTGGTCGTGGAGCCTCTTTACTCTTCTGCTTCTCTGTCCATTCTCATATTATTAGCACTATTATCAATATTGTTATTATCATTACCATCATTGTTATTATAACCCTTGTCATCATCATCATCTTCATTTTTATAGTATTTGATACTACTGCTATTATCATTGCTGTTAATATTGAGAAGCAAAATCTAGACTTGTATGTTTGATGTATTTGTATATGACACTGTCTTACTCTTTTTTTTTTACCACGTTCAGGATTTTCTGAAGGAGGGAAGGAGTAGGTCAAATCAACACGAAGCTAAGTTCATAGCTGCCCTGTGCCGCTACTTCATTCTCCAAGGCTACGAAAAGGAAAAAATCACAGTGCTAACAGCTTATGTTGGGCAATTGACACAACTCAAAAAGGAAATGCCCACAGATTTCTTCTGTGGCGTGAGAGTCTGTGCTGTTGATAACTTCCAGGGAGAAGAAAATGACATTATTTTGCTTTCGCTCGTTCGAAGCAATGAGGAGGGCAAAATTGGCTTCTTGCAGATTGAAAACCGGGTTTGTGTAGCGCTGTCCCGAGCGAAGAGAGGCTTTTTTTGTATAGGTAATTTCTCCCTACTCGCAAAAATGAGTCCATTGTGGAACAAGATAATCAGTGATATGCGACATGCAGGCAATGTAGGAAATTCTTTAATGCTCACGTGCCAAAACCACCCACAAAAAGTGATTCACGCTTCAGTTGCAGACGACTTCAAGAAAGCACCTGAAGGAGGCTGTCTTACACCATGTATCTCGCGACTCCAGTGTGGTCACGTGTGCGAGTTGATGTGTCTCCCCATAGACCCAGGTCACGAACAATATGAATGTAAAAAGCCCTGCACGAAGACACTCTGCGATCTGGATCACAAGTGCCCCAAGAAATGTTACGAAGATTGTGGACGATGTCTGAAACCTCTTGAAAAAATCCTTCCCTGTGGTCACCTCCAGAAGGTTCCATGTTTCCACAGCAATATTCTCTCTCAACTAAAATGCAAAATGCCTTGTTTAGCTACTTTGAATTGTGGACACCCTTGCATTGGTAGGTTTGATGAAGACAATTAATTTCGTAGGCATTTCTCTATTTTTTTTCAGGAAAAGTCATCTTTTATGTATTGTCTGAAAAATTGAATTTTATGACCAAGACTACGTAAATTTTATGTAAAACATGGGAACCATTTATTGCAACACATTTTTTTCGTTTACTCGATCGTTTAACTAAATGTACGATAGCACAGTAACCCTCATCCTACCCAGCAGTTGTTGGCATTCGTTTTAAAATAATCGTCTTGTACCTGATTGGCTCGAACTCTTTGCAAATTTCACTACCTGTGACACAGTGTTACCGTGGAAATATTGTCGCTCATATTACTTTGTGCATGTCAAATTTATCACGCGCATGCATGCGCACTCATTTTGCCGCTGTGTCATTTTATGTCTTGTCTTACAAGAAGTTTAATTTTCCACCAAAGGAAATGTTCACTCAATTCAAAATTGTTAAAACGTTTCTAGCTCTTTGACATGCAAAGATTTGAAATAGCTTCCGAACAAGATAACACATTGACAACTTCACACATTGCAGGTTGAGTAAAAGCTTACAGCTTCGATTCTATTTCTCGTGTTTACAACTTGTTCCTTATTGGCTCGAGTTCTTCGCGAAATTTCTAGAGTAAAAGCTTACAACTTCTACTTCTCGCGAAATTTCTTTGCACGAAGTTTCCTTTTCCACTAAAAAGGAAACGCTCAGCACAATTCAAGTGTTATAACGTTTCTAGCTGTTTAACATGCAAGATTTGGAATAGCTTCTGGACAAAATATCAATAACATTGACAACTTCACACATTGCAGTTTGAATGAGCTGACGACTTCTATCATTTTTCATGTTACTTTTAAACATATTCCATTTTAAATTATGTTAGGTACATATTAGCTTAGACAATGTTTAATTTTGATGATTGCAATAGCCATTTATATTTGCATGAATTTGATATTTTCACACTCTCTAGGTAACTGCAATGACTGTATGGTGGTCGAGTCCACGAGCCTTGCAAGAATAATTGTCGCCGAACTCTGTTCTGCGGGCATAGCTGCCTAGGAATGTGCACCAAAAATTGTCTGCCGTGCAGGGAAATGTGTGGCAACTACTGTAAACACAGAAAATGCGAGAAAAAGTGTGGCGACCCTTGTGATCCATGTAACGAGAAATGCATTTGGCAATGCCAGCATCACAAGTGCACAAAGTTATGCAGCGAGCTTTGTGATCGCCCTCGTCGTAATGAACCTTGTACAAAGCCACTTCCATCGGTAATCATCCCTGTATTGGTCTCTGCGGGGAACCGTGTCCGAAGAAGTGCCGAGAGTGTCACGAGGATGAGGTTACAGAAATCCGTTTTGGAGCGGAAGACAAGAGAGACGAACGATTCGTAGAACTGGAAGACTGTGGTCATGTATTTGAGGTGGAAATGATGGATCAGTGGATGGACCAAACCGACACATCAAAGGGTGGAAATTCTGTTAATGTT
This sequence comes from Stylophora pistillata, assembly GCF_964205215.1. NCBI lineage: Eukaryota > Metazoa > Cnidaria > Anthozoa > Scleractinia > Pocilloporidae > Stylophora > Stylophora pistillata. The sequence goes on along the minus strand of NC_142519.1, from coordinate 32,557,367 downwards.
CAACTCAAGTTCTGTCCGAAGTGCCACGTTCCGATTCGATGCAGTTCAAGATATGGCAATATTGTTAAGATGATTCTGGCTGATTTCAAAAGAATCAAACAGACTATTTCACTCTCTGAAGTCCAGGGTAGTCAAGAAGTAGCCAGAATGTTACTTGTAGCGCAGCAGATTGAGCAATTCCCCTCTGACCGAGGAAGTATCAAGGCATGGCTAGGTCAGGAAAGTCACTCAGCTGAAGATCTTGATGTGATAAGGAACCAGTTCAACCTTTTGTCTTTCCTGCAGATGCAAAGAGCCACAATGCACCGTCAATTTGAAGAGGAAGAGGTACTGAGTGAGACCAAGAAAGACTTCGAATGTAAAGTGGAAGAACTCCGGGTTCGCATCATGGCATTAAATTCTCAGACGTTCAATTGCCAACAGGTAGAGGAGCTCAAGAAGGAAATGCATAGAACGCAGCTCCTAGTCGACTTTAGATTGCTCACTATGCAGCTAGAAATCCGAGGTATTCATCTGAGCATTACAGACACTGTGGAGGTTGGCTTGACAAGAGAAGCGCTGGATTCAGAGAGGAAGATTGGTAAGAGTACGTTGATATTTATAATGCTGAGCTACAATGAGGCTCATAAGAGAGGCTTCCTCCTGATGAAAAATATAAGATCGAGCATGTAAGGGAAGGGGGAGAATACCGCTTCAGTTCACTTTTATTATTTTTTGCCACTTTTAGTTTGGAAAATTTGAAAATGATGAAGATTATTTGTTCAACTAAGGAGAAAGTGAGTCGTGTGCATAGAAAACCGTCACTGCATCCGAATAGTTATAAGTTGCCAATTGACAGCTGTTCTATGACTTAAGTGACCAAGTTTGAAATGAAAGGGAACGGGACAATTCTCCTCGCTCATACGATTACAGCGTCTCATTCTGGTTTTCGAATCTAGTTTTATCGACAGTCGTCAAGTTATCATGACCTGTGCAAAAGATCTTGTCTAACACTTGGAAATATTTCAGGTTAGACATTTCGAGATCGATATACTGCTCGAATTAAACGTATACGACGGGAGCAAAACATTTAACTTTGCGACCAGGCAGGAGTAAGCGACAACCAGAGTCATAGCGGTAATTCAAAGTGTCTGGCACAGGCTTACTGGCTCAAGTGTACAAAGGGTGAGTTTTTCTCATGATCATTTGTTTAAAAAAGTCATAAAATAGTGTTCGTCCCGCGCATTTTAACTCTATAGATCCACTAATTTTACACATTTTCTTTGCTTCGTCTCCAAAATTCTTTAACACCTGCGAGCTTCTCATCCAAAGTAGTATAATTTATTAGCAAAAAGAACACCAGCTCCTGCTACGGGTGGGTCTCTTTGAATTTTAAAATTGCATTCTTATTTTGAAGGTCACATCTATTGCGTCACAGAGTGTGGCGAAAGGATAGAGGAAAACAAATGCCCAGATTGTGGATGAGGATCGTCGGCCACAGTCGTCAGAACATCAGATATGACAATCACAGGTCAATTAGTAGTAACCCTTATATGAGGGTGAAGCTTTGCAACTTCAATTAAAATAGAATATATTAAAATTATACAACTATAGCAGATTTTCACAATGACACCTGGTCACTTGACCATAAGGTTAGCTTACAGATACATTGATTAATTTTTTATTGCAGTAGTAGTTCTCTCAAATTGTTTCAAGTTTAGCCTTCCGAAAACTGATATTTCTGAGGGAATTGCCCCGCTCAGTTTAATATGCTGTAAGACACCCAGTCATAATATATTCTGTGAAACTTTCCAAACGAACGCTGGTTATTTGCAAACTGAAGGGTGAAGTGGAGGTGGTTAGTGGTGGATATTTACCGAGCCGCAAAGCGGCGAAGTAAATGTCCACCGCTAACCACCGACACTGAGGTGAATAGTTGGTTTAGTATATACTAAAACAGTGAGGTAATATACAGCACCAAAAATTGATTTGAGTGATTTCTTCGCTTGTCACGGATGCAAACCGGGACGCCATTTTTTCCCGAGTTGCTCGGAGGTAAATAGCAAAGGATATTCGGAGTTTGACTAGCCAATCAGAGCGCGCCTTCAACGCTATCCACTGTTTTAGTATATGCTAAAAACAATTAATCCATTCTAAGGGACAATTAATACGAAAAAGGTCGTTCTGCGCCAAGTTTTGATTTCCGTGATACGTTTCCATTTTGTATGCATTTAACTAATGAGGGAACACGACAGCTTTCTGATTAAGTGGTGCAGATAGAGATGTTCAACAGGTAATATCTATGCTTCGTCTGAATTGAAAGATTAGGAAAAACAGGAAACGGGAGAGAAATGAGAAAAGGGAGAAAATCTTACTTGGTATGAGTGTGCTTCTGTATCATCCTGTGAGGAAAAATATGTAAATTACTGCTCGGAATTGTAACACGAATCTTTAAATAATTTGAAATTATAACTGTGGAGTTTGGATGCCCCTAACTAACTTCGCTTTATTGTGGAAAATTTTAAAGACATGACACTTTTGGGAAACTGTCATCGTCACATTTGTATCAACAGCACACCGATATGCAGAACGCCTTTTTATCAGCTCCAGTGTTTATCTCGCCCACAGCAAAGATGCAAACCTTGATTTACTTTTATCGTTTATTTTGTTGAAGAAAAAAATCGTAGGACGTACACTGAATCTCTAAAAACAGGAAGCAGCCATACAATCCTCAGGTCATATTTCCTTCTGTAGAACTTTCTATGTAGACTTCTAACAACAAATTTCTATAGTTGGACACATTAACTATTCTAAGAGTGAGCTGTTCGTATTACAATATATACTGCGCACTTCACAAAGAATTAAATCACATCTTAAATGTAACGTTAATTCAAGCAGATGGTGTGGGACTGACAACTTCGATAACTCCGATGTGGCGTCGGTTGGAGAAGTTGTTATTGCGCGTGCCCATGTAGCAGTACTTTCCAGGCTTCTTGATTCGGAAGCAAGGCGGATTGCAGGAGGCTGGGGCATTGTTCAACTGAGCGTTCAGGTTTTTTACGTCACCGTTGTAACATCCAGTGTTTAGGTGAAGATTCAATTTCTCCGGATCTTCAAAGTCATCAACATGGTCAACCACTTCAAGAGGCAAGGTGGAACATGCTGCTGGTTTGAGAGAGCTGCATCCTTCCTTTACCCAACACACATTTGTGCGATCCGAACCTGAAATATAAATGACACCTTTTCAATCTCGTATTCGGCGATGTGAAAGTTTGATTTCGACGAGTTTTTGCCACCGTGAATCACTAAGAATCACTGATGGCGCCCTTCCTTTCAGGTTTCCTGTTATCTTTGCGATTTTCGCCAAAAGCCTGTTGAGACTGACTGCTTAAGACATAATATGTGTTACCGATATTCTGAGAATTGTATGGTGCCATAGTTTAACAAGGGAAAATCTTGGTACCAGGCACCCAGCGAGAAGTATAGTTGTCATACGTGATTGGTCAAGACGAGTCTTCCCGGAGATGTTGTCATATTTCAGTTATTTTCCTTTTCCTGCTATATTTTATTGCTCTAGTAATCATCGTAACGGTAATCATATTATAATTTCGGCTTTTTTACTTCTACTATCGCTCACTGAAACGTTCGAGCATCTTATAACAGAGAATACTTCCAATGCTTAGTCGCCTCTACAATTTTCCACTCAGTGTTGTCCCAAGAGGTGAAGGAAAATTTGCGCATGTGCAGTAACAAGAACTGATTTGATACTCATCAAGTCTTAGCCTTAGAACCTTCGGTTGTGAAAAATTGAAACTCTGGTCACCTTAGCATCACAGCGCACGTTTGAATCGGTTTTCAAGGGGGCTGCTCACGAGCTTCATTTTCCCGAAATTATTGGATGTTTCTCTCCAGATTTAAGTGTTATGATCGTTAAGTTGGCGTTTCTTGTTACGTTTAACGAATAAATTTGGACATAAAAATCGACTTGTATATCCACTGTACAATCGATGAAACAAATGCGTTATGAAACCTTAGTCCAATCGTTTTGGCTTAACGCCCAGTTGTTGTGGTATCATCTACATCTGCACCTGTCACTTCAACAACTTTCAACGACACTTGCAGCGTTGGGGACTACCGTTCCCTTCTTTACTAAGCATGATACGAGGAAATGATAGTGCTGGAAAGTACTCTTACCTGCCTGTCCCTGGCCAGCGTTTCCGCCAGGATTGTTGTTTGAACCTATGAAAAATGAAAAAAAAAAATGCTGTTGAAAAACTGAGTCGCAATTGAGGAGGCATGTGAAAGAATTTTATATCACGTGTCGAAAATGGTAACTGGTATTAAGAACGTTTAGAGATTGCAGAACCTAATCCTATGTTAGGGTCACATAACGTTACAACAACTTTCCCATATCTGTAACTTCAAATCAATATGTAATTCTGCGCGCAAAAGACAGGCTTTCTTCCTACCAGACCACACAAAGCACACCACGTCTTCTGTTGTCACTGTCTTTCGTTCGGGGAAGAAACGATACTCCATGGCTGGATAGGCTTGAACAATGTTTCCCCTCTTTCCCATTCCGAAAATGTAATATATGTTGCGATGTTGATGTTCCTTTTCCATTTTATTTCGGGCTTTAAGAATGAAAACATGACTTCTGTCCTGAAATGTTCGGCCAACTTGTGCAGTGTTCAAAGCGAGTTGAAGATCCGTTTCTCCATTAACAGCTTTAGTCTTAGGGTTATTCTTGACTCTGTAAACAAAACTCATATCGATGAAACTTTCATTTCAAACTAGGAGATTTATTTTAATTCCTCTCATTATCATCTTGAAGTTGGAATTTCTACTGAGTAAGGTTTGAATATTTCCGATAAATTATTTAATTGTCCCCTCTATGTAGTTTGTTTGAACAAATTGGTAAACATCATTTAATCTTAACATATGCACTTGTATCAATACACATGCATTTTTGGTTTGAGGTAGTGAACAGTTCTGCGAGCTAGGATCTTAACTTTATCTAAAACTGTGAGTTCCTAGTGCTTACACAGAGTAGAACTCAGTTCTGTCTAATACTTACTCTCCATTGTTACTGGCGTTAAACCCGCGTGGTACGTCATCAGAGGTAATGTTGTACCTGCAGATATTGAAAACACGTGCAGCAATAATCTCATGTCTACTTTGCTTGTGTGTCGCAACTGTGTCTGCGTGTGAAGTATGGGTGGCAAACAAGCTTTCTTTGGTCAGGTACCTAGTAACCGAGAATTTTGCCTTTTATCTAGTGGAGCTTTACAGTGTTTCCGTCTCTTGAGCTTCTCGCTACTGTCTCAAGGTAAAGCAAGGGAATATATGTATTCGATGCCTGGAACAAGCTTCTCTCTGGTGAAAAATATGTTCATTGCTAACCTGACATGGGAGTGAACCACTGCTGAATAAACGAATTATAGATTGCCTCATCTTTCCTTCTTTTACAATGTCTCACCTAATTCGCAGCACACAACGTTGAGTAATGTTGGTTGGAAAACAAGGAACTTTCCATTTGTAGGACGAAAACTTGCCAGTTGAGCTAATTCCGTTATGATTAACGACCGTGGATGGGGCATAAATCACTTCGGGGGGCTCGTGAAGGAGGACAAATTGGTTAGGATTATCAGATCCTTGTGAAATCTTATGTGCTTCATAGGGTACACCTCTCGACAGTTTCTCATTTCCTTCGCCGTGGCAGGTGCTTAGCACTCCTCCGGTTTTCTCCAAGTAGTTTGTGATAAATTTAGTCCAGCGGCCTTTATGCTTTTTACACTCTTCTTCCGTGATGTATGGACCCACGCACCTTACAGAAGGCCTGTTTTCGTTGTCTGGTGGGCACCTTGGGTTACCATTCTTGTTGGTCTCCATGATACACATGTCTTAGAAACACATTTTAAGGAAAAAACTAAAAACAGTTGTTTTATTCGTTATGTATGCAATCCCTAAATCCCAATGCTTAGTGTATTGAGCCTAACTCCATAAGCTGCTTTTGATACTATTCTCAGAGCAAGAAAAGATTTTAACGATGCAAACTTACAAATTGAGAATTGCTGTATCTAATCGTGTGGTATATAAATGCTATTACTAACCTTAAAAGTTAATGTCGTTCGTTTTTTCTTAAACCTGCCGTTTTCTTTTATTTCATTCTTTTTTTCAAAAAAATTCCAAATTATCACAGATATAAAACATATGGATAATATAAGTTTTAAGTTAAACTATTTGTGCTGGGTGAAATAAAAAATCCTTAACTTACATTTGAATCCATAGTATTTGTCATTCACATAATCTCTCATCAATTTTTCGGTCTTATTATCGCTGACCATGATAGCAATGTCCTTCCAAGGAGTTGGGCCCCAATATGGAAAATAATCGCGTTCCTCGGGAACTTCCAAGCCCCTTCTTGTCCCCGCGGGATTTTGTCGCGTATATATAGCTCTATGTCCTGTAAGTTTTTGCTCATCAGTGTACAAACCTGCCAGACGAACAAGAAACAGTAGTTCGTATGTGCTAAACACCAATTAGCCGAACAGAGTCTTGCTCTTAGCCATAAATTTGCTTGGCTTCAGTCGTAAATCAAATAAATTGCACTAAATGATGTGAATCAAGGTAAAACCTTCAGTAGAAAATAGTACAGAAAAACCGTTTTCCAAGTAAGTACAGAAACCTTTATTTAAAGCCAATAAACTAACTCTCTAAACCCCACTTCCGCTTTGCTTTGTTACACAAGGAATTTATTGTTTTAGGCTTGAATCCGTAGCGCCTAGAAATTTTGAAACATTTTCGAATCCGATTATGATTTCTTTCAGTTATACCATAGTAAAAAGACAGTGATACTTTCCACGCCTTATCATTTTTTAAAACAGTTTCAATTAATGTCCTATTCTCTCCTAAAAACGAACTTGTTCCTAACAGTAAGAACGTGCTTTATATCTAAACTTCATCAAAGATTATGTACAAAAGCGCCTAAATATTAACCATATTCTATGTTTTGATTTACAAAATGGATCCTTTGAAAACATGGAAACTAACAGTTATACAGAGCCCGCCTGAAATTAGAATTTTCTAGAGTGACATCTTCAAAGACCAATGTAATGCCTCTTGTTGAAAACACGCGCCACACCATTGTAAGTCATTTTCCAGAGCCAATTGATATTTTACCTATATGGGTGTTTTTAAAGCATATTGCATTTTTGGGATTTTATACACATTCGAATAGGTGTAGTGCAAATGGGTTGAACACAATTCTCACCTGAATTTCTTTTTCTGGTAAAGTATGACTGGTAGTAATTTGCGGGCTCGTGAAGCCCTACAGCTTTACTGATGTATGCATTCTCGCGATGACCGGTTTTAAAAGCTACTTGGGCAGTTGATGACTGTCCGTTACGAAGGGTGTGATATTCAAACTCTGTGTTAACATCAGAGGTGACCATCTTTTCTCGAGGATAGGGCTGGCACATGAACTGAAGGATAATTTGTGATTCCACCATATCATCAGTCTCTGGGCCAGTTCCATGTTGATTGGTCCACATAACTTCTACTTCAGTTTTGGACTTGTCTGAGCATCCACTCATGTAGAATTCCTGATATCATAAAATCATGATCAGTCTTGGTTCCATTTCACGGGCCAGTGAGTCAGTCAGTAAGTCAAAACTGTTAGTCAATCAGACAGTCCCACTAGCGGACAGCAAGCAATTCAGACGATCAGTGGAGTAGTCCGTCAGTTGGCCAGTCAGTCAGTCACTCGATCACTGAGTCAGCCAGACCAAGAGTCAGATCAGTCTTTCAGTCCGTCAGAGAATCCGTCAGTCAGTTTTTCTTGCACTAATCTAGCAGTCATTTAAATTATGCATTATTGCAATAATAATATGCTTTGATTTCAGTACTCATATGACATGGATAGTTCTACTGGTTACATTAGGTTTCTGTAAAATTTCAGCAATATTTTCTCCAGGTTTAGCAGACTGGCTGTCTCCAACATTGTAGCCGGCTTTGCCATTATTCTGAGGAAAAAAAAAATCAAAGTGAAAACTTCCCGAGGTTATCCGGCAAAATGCTTCTTCAGCTTCAATACGTAATAACCGCAAAAAAAGTTTGATTGTATCAAAAATGAATGAAAAATTAGATTAAGTCTACGGACAAAAGATAAATGGATGGGGTTCTGTGGCGTAAACATGCATTCAATAATAGCGAGGAAATCTCGAAGAACCGTAACAAAGTTAATGTATGCTGGCGGCAACGTCTTCGAAATTTAAATTAAAAAACACTTTTTGCCTCAAAGCGCCACTGTTAGGAATGTATTACAAAACTAGACAAAAGTTAACATACTTTGTTTTCCTTTTATATATGATAACAGCAGTCTTAAAAGAAAAACATGGCAATTAAGTTTTTAACGATATTGCTTCTGTAGCGCATGGGGTAGATACGGTTCTGGGACCCCTCCTAGGTCTGAGAGAATTGTTTTCGCTTCTCTGCGATCTTATAACTGGGTTTTCTTGTTTAAACATTGCACTAAGAGAGAGGGGAGGATTTGAATCGAAATGAATCGAAGGTGGCAGGATTGCTTACAATCATGACAAATGCTTGTTTACAGTTTACGATTTAGATATCTTTGATTTTAATTAGTAAAAGGTTAAGAAGGAATAATTTCTTTTCTGGTAAAATTGAAGCTGAAAGATTTCATCCAAGGAAACAAAACACAAATGTTAACGTCCTATTAGATTCTCTTTAGAAGTCACTACACCGTTGAAACTTGGTTAATGTGCAACATTCTAGCTGCAGTCAAGTGATAAGACATACCTTGGAAACAATACCCTGTTCTCCTAAAATTTTTTTCTCTCTTTTGCAGAGTGCTCAGTGTCTTACCTGAGAATCAAACAACCTATTTGCGTTCCTAACATTGGCCTGGCCACCGTTCAATCGATTGTTGGATCCATGTGGAGTATGGAAGTATACATCAGACATACAAGGCTCCAGAAGTACAGCCACGAAACACCCCCAAATCAAACTGTACTTCATGGTCTGTTTAACACATAAAAGTGGACTGAGAGGTTTTGTGGTTATCTCGTGGAAGATGACAACTCTTAAACTAAACTTCCTTAAAATAGAGAAATAAATTTTTTTGAGGAAGCACTTAAGCCGCACAGCCTGATAGCACACACTGATAGCAACCTCCCGTAATCCTTCAACTCCCAGGAATGGATGACAAACATGTAACTTTTGCGGCATTTCAATATCAGGACACTATCCAACAAACAGGTTATGAGAGTACAGACTTATCAGCTTAACGATGCCTGAGGTCTTTATCTTGATATGACACAAAATTCCCTCCAATGGTTTTTGTTGAATTTACACCAGCAAGGAGAAAAAAACAAAAGGCCATTGAACAAACGCCACTGATGAAAACTAATCTATGCGTCAAACTGTAGTGTTACCACTACAAAGTAATATTTCATGAATATTATGATTGGCTAATGTAACGTCTTTGTTTCTTTATAAACCAGTGGGATACAAATTTAATACTCCTGCATGCACGTCTCTATCTAGTTAACAACACCTCAAGCCAATCATTTGAGAGAAGACGCATTTCTTTTTAGCACAGATTTTACTGGAACTCTCGTGGTTTATGACTAAGGCGTTGGGTCTCTTGCTTGCCTGAGTCACTGAGGCGCATGTGTACGTGAAGGTTTTTTGGAAAGAAGACGAGTGAGGTTAAAGGCTTTTCAAGTAGATCATGCTACTTTTGATTACAATTACAGATTGTCGTGATATAGGTCATTTCTACCTCAAGAATATCCTATAGAATTTTAAAAACCAGATTTTACGCACGAACTATCAGCTCGCTTAGCTTCAATTCGCTTAGGGGTGATTGTTAAAAAAACTCAATAGAATTTAAAGGACTTCCTTAAGGACTTGCACATACACGCATCGAAGCATGAAACTTTTTTCTTTTAGGGCGTTGTCAATACTCCCATATTGGAATTAGCCTCTGTGGAATGTTGCCCAAAGAGTACATGGAAATTTTCAAGCATTCCCCGAATTCCTTTTTCACCTACGTAGTCAAGGCTTGAATACTAAAGAGTCTTTCAAACATAGCAGCCTTAAAATACAATGTACATGTATTTAACTAAAAACTTCCAGAATGCACGCTAAGAAATCTTTACAAACGAGTACAACTCAGCCACAAATGTTCAAATCTTCACGTAGAAGAGTGAAAGAGAACCGAGGATTGTGCTACAGGCACTTAGGACCGCTTTGATTTTGACACAATTTAGAGACCAGGTTGTTCAAAACTTGGTTGAGATAACTTAAGATTAGTATTAAATCTGATTTCAGATCAGATTTAAAACTAAATTCAGTATGATTCTTTTTGTCTAAAATTTGATAAAAGACTTATCTAAGGGAAAAGAAACCCGAATTAAATTTTAGCTTTGGGTTAGCGTTCATCGGCCTTCGAACAACTGGGCCCATTTCCAGATTTGAATCACAGAGCTCCCCTTAAATTCTATAAAAGACCGATCGCGTTCAGAATGATATTACGAAGTGAGCTCACTTACTCTGGTTTGGCCGATTGGGAAGTTGGAATGTCACAGCGTAATCCGCACCAGCTGAGCTGCGGTGAAGTTGTGCAATGAGCTGAAGGCGTGCGCCTGGATTTATTTAAAGTTAAAAAAAGGAAATAAAAGCGGGACAACAGTGAGTCAAGGATGACTGACTCCATTATCTCACTGAAGCGTCAAGTCAGCGCTTTGTTTGTCGGAAAATCTATAACATTTTTGTATTGAAATAACGTCAATATTTTCTCGCTTGTCTGCATACTAAGTCATGTAATTATTTACATATCCGCTGACAATGAACATCTCCGCCTAATTGTACGATGGGTCTTTTTTAAAATTCCTCAGTTTGTAAGGATTTTTGTCTTTTGTTATAACACAGATTGCCAAATGATAAAAGCCACTTTTAACTTCTGGTTCGCGAACGTAGAAACAAGTTCTCGTGGGGACTCCGAAAATCAAACGGGTCACTCACTTACTCAGGTGTAGACGCCGTGAAAAATACTATTAACGTGAATCGCTTCGGTTGTATACGATCTGATATGAAACAAGAACCGTGGGAACAGTCGAAGTTTATTGGCTGTTTGATTAAATTTAATCATCTTATGTAAACGTTGGCGGCTGGATCAATCGCTAACACTATAGCGGAAAGAAATAATTTTATGATTTTTTGACGAAAGAAAACTTGCGGAATACACCGCCACATATCTTCAATTTTGATCAGTCAAAAACTTGCGTTCATGATGTATATTGTCTTTAACTTGTGGTACACGAAGCCTAAGGACAAGTTTTTATGGGGACCCTGGTATGCAAATGAGTCACTCGGGTACTGTTATAATTAGTCGTCCCAAACTCGCCCGGACCTGACGCTATCATCTTGGAATGATAACGGCGCATAAACGACTTGTTACAGTTTATTCTTGGCATTATTGTTGCTCTAAATACCACCTTTCGAGTTAAAGCACAAACCCAATAATGTGATACGCTTGGATTGTTTACGGTCTGATCCAACACAAGAACCGTGGGACAATTAAAGTTTATTGGCAGATTGATCAAACTTGAATATCTTTATGTACACATTGGCGGCTGGATCCTGGGCTGGATCGAACAGAAACAAAAACTCAGCCCTACTTGTTTTTCTCATAATAGCATCACGCTTCAAGGCGTATGTTTGTGTTTGAGGGGGGATGGGGTTGTGCGACGCACCTGTCATTCCCTTCCTAGTTTAAGAGTGTTGACTCGCCACTTGCCAATCATGTTAAAATTCATTTTAATTTATATTGTCTCTTTACAGCCATATCTTCTCATCTCTCTTATTTTCAGTTTGCCTCAAAAATTATCCATATTCATTTACTCTCCGTTCGACTTCTTTGTACATTTTTATGTTATTAGCATTATTATAAATATTGTTAATATCATCATTATCATTTTAATCATTATATCATATAGCTGTTATTATCATTGCTGTTCAGTATTATTAGGAAGCTGAACCTAGACTTATTCTTTGTAACCACTCGCAGAATTTTCTGGAACGGGGAAGATTAAATCAACACGAAGCCAAGTTCATAGCTGCCCTATGCTAAAAAACACAGTGCTAACAGCTTATTTCGAGTAAATTGACACAACTCAAAAAGGAAATGCCCACAGACTTTATTTGCCGTGTGAGAATCTGTGCTGTTGATAGCTGCCAGGGAGAAGGTGACACTTTTTTTGCTTTCGCTCGTTCGAAGCAACGAGGAGGGCAAAATTGGTTTCTTGCAGATCGAAAACCGGGTTTGTGTAGCACTGTCCCAAGCGAAGAAAGCCTTTATTGTATTGGCAATTTTTTCTTACTCACGAAAATGAGTCCATTGTGGAACAAAATAGTCACGAGCCAAATAAGTGCTCCTGAACCTCAACAAGAACAAAGTCAACCTTCGACAAGCAGAAATTAAATTCATGGGCTTTGTGATTTTAAGAGATGGACTGAAACCGGACCCCGATAAAGTTACTGCCATCAAGAACATGCCTAAGCCACTAAGTCAGAAGTTCATACCTTGCTTGGCTTCGACAGCTCTCTATCTAAATTTCTACGCAAGGTATTAGATGTGTCAACACCTTTAAAAGAGCTTATAACTTTTTCTTTCGCCACTATTCAGCGCTTAGTCATTCAAAATCCATTTCTTAAGACCTACAACTCAGTAGAAGTTACTCTTCATACGGATACCAGTAATGAAGGCCTTGGTGCAGTCCTTCTTGAAAATGGACAACCAGTCGCATTCGTGTCCAGAACTCTCTCCCTAACAGAACAATCATATACAACCATAGAGAAAGAATGTCTGGGAATAGTCTTCACTTGTGAAAGATTCAACCAATATCTAGCACAAGGAGAGAAGATTTCAGCCGAAACTGACTACAAGCTTCTTGAACCAATATTTAAGAGGTCTTTATAATTAGCCCCTTGCCGTCTCCAAAGAATGCTTCTCAGGCTGCAACGATTCAACCTCTCAGTTAACTAGAAGCCCGGTCCCAAAATGCTCTTAGCCGGACATTTGTCCAGAGCCACATAGCATGAAATCTCTGGGCCAGAAGAAACGTTTCAACTCTTTTCCTTGGGGCTGGAGAGCCTAGACCATAAGCAATGCAAGCCCTGTAGGTCACCCCAGAAGGACTGGATCAATTGCAGCGTAGTACTGGTCCAGATGACACTTTGCAAACACTGAAATGCAGAAAGATCAAGTGCTAATCAAGATTCAGGAGTGTTAGTCTTACCGAGACGAGCTACCAATACATAATCGTATTCTGTTCAAAGGCTCGAGAGTAGTCATTTCTCGGTTACTGAGGTCTGAAGTCTAGTCCAGAATTAATTCCAGCCATTTGGGAGTAGAGGCTTGCCTACCTAGAGCTAGAGACCTTGTATTCTGGCCTGGCATGAATGCAGAAGTACGGGACCAGATTAAGCAGTGTTCAATTTGCAACGAATTTCAAGCTATGAATCAGAAGCTTCCGATGCAGAGTCATGAGCTTCCTGACCGCCCTTAAAAAGTCGAGTTCAGACTTTGTGGCAAAGAATATATCGTGTTTGATGACTTTTACTCGGATTTCATGGAAGTAAAGAAATTGGAAGAAAACACCTCTAGCTCCATGAATGATTTCTTCAAGGAACAATTCAGATATGGCATTCCAGTCGCACTTGTTGCGGACAACGCTCCTCAGTTTACAGGCCATGAGTTCCATCAGTTTTCAGTCGATTAGGAATTCACACTCGTATCTTCTTCCTCACTTCATCACAGATCTAACGTAAAGACGGAATTTGGAATGAAACTTGTTAAATCTTTGTTCAAAAAAGCTCTTAAGGACCTATGATTGGCCTTGTTAGACCAACGAAACACACCGACAGTCTCTTGAAAGTAGCTATGCGTAGAGTTTGAATCAGAACCTTACTTCCTACAGCTCAGCTAAGAAGTCAGAGTGGCACCTCTTCAGAGGAATCAAAGCTGGAAAATGGGTACCTGTATTAAGAAGCTATCGGACAGGTCCTATGTAGTAAAAACCAGTTCAGATAATCGAGTACTCAATAAAAATCGGGATTTTCTAAAGCAAACTGGATAACCAGCTGAACAACCCAAGTCATTCGAAGGCAGTGACAGCCAGCCTACAAAGAGTGAAAGCCAGCCTGCAAAGTGGGTTGTTAATTCAGCTATTCCTGAACCGAAGTAAAGTTTGACACCACAAACTGTTCCAGTAAAGAAAACTCGAAAAAAAGCTGTAACGCTACCCTCGGGGTTAAGTGACTTTGTAGAGTAGTTGGCCGTGTGAAAATGGACAGCTCGAGATAAGAGAACTAAAATTACAAAAAGTTTTGTCACCGAACTCCGTTCTGTGGGCATAGCTGCATAGGAATGTGCACCAAAAAATGTATGCCACGTAAGGAAAAGTGTGGCAACTACTGCAAGCATAGTAGTGCAATTTGTGATCCATGTAACGAGAAATGCATTTAGCAATGCCAAAATCACAAGTGCACAAAGTTATGCAGCGAGCTATGTGATCTCCTTCGTTGCAATGAACAAAGCCTCTTCCGTCGTGTAATTACCCCTGTATTAGTCTCAGCGGGCAACAGTGTCCGAAGAAGTGCCTACAGTGTCACGAGGATGAAGCTACAGAAATCCCTTTTGGAACCGAAGACAAGCCAGACGTTGGATTCGTCGAACTGGAAGACTGTGGTCAAGCGTTTGGGGTGGATCGACCTTTCGTCTTTTTTCGTGCAGATACAAGAGCCAAAATGCACCGTCGATTTGAAGAGGGAAACGTACATAGTGAAACCATAATAGACTTCGAACGTAACGTGGATCAACACCGGGTTCACATCATTGCATTAAATTCTCAGACGTTCAGCTGCCAACAGGTTGAGCAGCTCAAGAAGGAAATGCATAGAACGCAGCTCCTAGTCGACTTTAGATTGCACATTATAGAAAGAGAGAGATCGGTTAGAGTACTGTACGTTAACATTTACAATGCGGAGCGACAATAAGGCTCAGTCATTCCAAAAGCTCCTTTCTCATGTATAAGAAATCTAAGTCTAGTAATGGGACAGGGGTCGAGTACTGCTTCCGTTTTCCTTAAAATTATAAAAATTATTTGTTCAACTAGGGAGAAAGTGATTCGTGTCCATTGAAAACCGTCAGTGCATCCGAATAGTTGTAAGTTATCAATTGACAGCCGTTCTATGACTTCAGCGATCAAGTTAAACTTTGAAATAAAAAGGCCGCATGTTATCTGTTATTTGAATGACGGTTTCTCCCTTAGTTGGATAACAATTGCTGAAATAAACAGGTATACCACTTCAGAGGTGTGAAAGAGAACGGTACAATTCTTCTCGCACATACCATTACAGCGTCTTATTCTAATTTTCGAATCGAATTTTATCGACCGTCTTCAAGTTATCATGACCCGTGCAAAAAGTCTTGTCTAACACTTGGAAAATTTTCAGGTAAGACACTTCGAGATCGATACACTGCTCGAATTAAACGTATAAGAGGGAACCAAAACATTTATGTTGAGACCAGGCAAATTTAACGCGACAACCAGAGTCATAACGTCAATTCAAAGTGTCGGGCACAAGCTTACTGGTTCAAGTTTACAAGGGGTAAGTTTTTGTTATGATTATTTGTTTAGCGAAACTGGAATAGTATTAACCCCTCTTTCTATCATTTTCATGTCAGACAAGTTTACTATAACAACATTACCTTTCAGCCTCTTAGGAACAACCGAAACCTTAGTTTTCACTCAAAAACGAGTGTGGGGATCCCCATTCTCATCATTGAATTGCAATCAGCAAATCGGTGTCCATCTTTTTGCTATGTTTAAAAAAATCTGTACGTATGGTTCAGAGCTACTTTTAATTGCCGAAAGCTGAATGAGGATGGCTCTGATCTATGGGTTAACTCTGCAGGTGTACTGTGATAAGAAATGGGGGTCACTCAATTGTCTTCAAGCTACGAGGTAAGTGAATTTAGGGATAAGTTTTTTTAAGGAGCTGTAGTGTTTTTATGGTAACCTAGAGTGTTGGATGAATTATCACAACTTGTTGAGAAATGATTGGGTCATATTTAATTCCAGTTTAGAGAAAAAGAAGAAGGTGTGGCAGTTGTGATCCGTCGAAGAATTGGTCAGTTAAGAAAAGGCCAAAACCATCTTTGACAATCTAAAACTTCTGAGGGAATTGACTGGCTCAGCTGAACAAATTGCAACAAAGAGATTTAATATTCGGTCATTAGAGACTTAAACTCTCCCAACGAACTCTGTTCATTCGCTAGGCAAGGGTGGAAACAAGTAATCCAGAAGCACGTTATCCATTTAAAAGGGAATCATTTTACGCGAATATGGTCGCTACATGCCCAATTTTTGATGAACGTGATTCGATTACATATTTTATGCATTTATCCGATGGGGAACACGACAACTCTCTTATTAAATAACGCAGATAAAGATGTTCAACAAGAAATATCGATACTTTTCTAAAAGCGAAAGAATGGGAAAAACACGAAACGGGAAAGAAGGGAGACAAATGAGAAAATACGTATGATGCACGATCCTCGCAGTAGAGAGCGCTATTTATGCAATAGCGAAAATCAGACCTGTACGGGATTCGAACCACTGACCTCTGCGATACTAGTGTAGCGCTCTACCAATTGAGCTAACAAGCCAACTGGGAACAGGCCGTTAAGTTGATTCGTAATAAACCCATGAGCCCTGCACTAATATCGCAGAGGTCAGTGGTTCGAATCCCGCACAGGCCTGATTTTTTTCAGGTCTGATTTTCGCTATTGCATAAATAGCGCTCTCTACTGCGAGGATCGGGCATCGTACGTATTTTTTACCGCAGTTTAAAATATATGAACTTCATATATTCATTGTAACCAAATGAGAAAATCTCAGTGTAAATTACTGCCTAGGAATGTAACACGAATCTTTAGATGATTTGAAATTATAATTCTGGAGTTTGGATACCCGTAACTAAATTTACGTTGTAGTGGAAGATTTTAAAGATATGACACGCTAAGGAAACCGTCATCGTCGCCTTTGTATCAGCAGCATGCTGATATGCGTGACGCCTTTGTATTAGCTCCATTGTTTCTCTGGCCCACAGCAGAGATGTTATCGTCAAATTTCCTTTTTTAGTTTATTTCATCAAGAAACAAATCACATGACGCACACTGAATACACTAAAAAACAAGGAACAACCATCAACATTCTCAAGTCCTATTCCCTTCGGTAGAACATATGTAGATTTGGTTACAATGTATATATGAAGTTCATATATTTTGAACTGCGGTTATAAATACGTATGATGCACGATCCTCGCATTAGAGAGCGCTATTTGTGCAACAGCGAAAATCGGACCTGAAAAAAATCAGACCTGTACGGGATTCGAACCACTGACCTCTGCGATACTAGTGCAGCGCTCTATCAATTGAGCTAACAAGCCAACTGGGAACAGGTCGTTAAGTTGATTCGTAATAAACCCGTGATGATAAATCAGATACAATGTATATATGAAGTTCATATATTTTGAACTGCGGTATTAAATACGTATGATGCACGATCCTCGCAGTAGTGTCGCAAAGTCAGTGGTTTGAATCCCGTACAGGCCTGATTTTTTTTTTCCAGGTCTGATTTTCGCTATTGCATAAATAGCGCTCTCTACTGCGAGGATCGTGCATCATACGTATCTATAACCGCAGTTCAAAATATATTACGAATCAACTTAACCGCCTGCTCCCAGTTGGCTTGTTAGCTCAATTGGCAGAGCGCTGCACTAGTATCGCAGAGGTCAGTGGTTCGAATCCCGTACAGGCCTGATTTTTTTTTTTCAGGTCTGATTTTCGCTATTGCACAAATAGCGCTCTCTACTGCGAGGATCGTGCATCATACGTGTCTATAACCGCAGTTCAAAATATATGAACTTCATATATTCATCGTATCTGAAACAAACGCACCTAAAAAATCTCCAATTTTGATTTCAAATAGGAATTGGAATCTTTTCTTTGCATGCAAAATGAGAAATCCCCAATCAGCGGACACAGTCAGGGAGCGGCGGCCCCCCTGCATGCAGCTTCCGTTTGATGCGTTATCAGGAGTATCGCCTGTTGTTATTTTAATAGCTAAGGGGACAATTGGCCAGTTCATGAATTGCCTTTTACAACTGTAGGCGAGTGCAAAGGTACGGCTTTTTGGTTCAGTTCTGGTGACTATAGGAATGACTAATAAATGTAATTCCTTTTTTTATAAACCAGTCAGATACATGTTTAAAACTCCTACATGCACCTCTCTATCCAGTACAAAACACCTCAAGTCAATCATTTAAGAGAAGACGCATTTTTTTTCTGCACAGATTCTACTAGCACTCTCTGTGGTTGAGACTAATTATAAGGCGTTAGGTCTCTCGCTTGCCTAAGGTTGTTTCTTCCGTGAAGCACATGTGTACGTAAAGGTCTTTTTGGTAAGTGGACGAGTGAGATTAAAGGCTTTTTACGTAGATCAAGCTCTTTTTCTATACTATCCACTTTGATTACAATTATAGATTGTCGTGACATACATCATCTCTACCTCAAAAGCATCCCTATTGCCCGCAGAATTTTAAGCCCTATGTTCGCACGAACGATCTGCTCGCTTAAAGGCAGAAGTTTCTAAAGAAACTGTGGTGCTGCGCCGGTGGGAGTAACGAGGTAATTTTGGTTTTATTAACTGAGTTGATAATGTAAATTTGTCACCATTAAGAGTTTCAAAGCTGAAGTTTCGAGCGTTAGCCCTTCGTCAGAGCGAATAGAGGAATTGTGGGCTGAGTCCATGATGCTTATACGCAGAAAATACAGCTACAATATTGTATTAGTTGAATGAAAATCGTTCGTTAATACCGTGGGGATTAAGGGTGCCTTTCAAAACTATCTCAACGGAAAGGCCGCAGACTACCATATGCTGCTTATAATGATTGGGCAGATTAAAAAAAACAATAGAATTTTAAAAGAGACCTTAAAGGACTTGCACATACCTGAATCGAACAATGTAACGTCTCTTTCAGGGCGTTGTCAATAAACCAGTATGGAAACTAGCCTCTTGGGAAATGTTGCTCACAGAGAACGTGGAATTTTCTAAGTACTCCCTAAATGTATTTTTCACATACTTAGTCAATGTTTACTAATGGGGCTTTTAAATGCAACAACCTTAAAAATCGATAGATGGAACTCAGTACTTCCTAGATTCACACTAAAAGATCTTCACAAATTAGTAATACCTAGTCAAAAATGTTCAAATATTCACGTGAAAGGCTGAAAAAACCGAGGATTTTACCACACGCACTCAGCTAATGACTTTGGAGTACAGAGCACAGCATAATGCAATACTTTACCAGAATTTAGGGACCAGTTCCGGAATAAAATCAGAGAGCCCCCTTCAAATTTCGAAAAAGAGCGATCGGGTTGGGAGGCTGTTACTAAGTGAGCTCACTTACCTTGGTTTGATCAATTGGAGGATTAAAATGTCTCACAGCGTAATTGGTGCGTTGAGCTCCGCACTGATTGAGCTGTAGTGGTTGTGATGAGTGAAGGTGTGCGTCTGGATTTATGCAAAATTGAAAAACTAGACATAAAAGCGGGACAATATCGTGTCAAGGACGCCTGACCTTGGTTATCAAATACCATCAACTCACGGAACCTTTAAATTAGCGGTTTGACTGTCGGAATATTTCTCCTTTCAGCTGTGATCTCCTTTATTTGTTTGAGCAGGTTGAATTATGGCAACTTCGAACCTTCGACCTCCCGCACAACAGTCCAGCGCACTATCCATTGGGCTAACTGCCTCTCACTTTTTTTTGTATGGTTAATCTTTGTGTATGAGAGGGCGTAGATTCATGGACCAGGAAAAAAAATTAAGCTCATAATCGGGCAAATTTCGAGAGAAAAGTAACATACATTCAACTTTTGTTCATTTTAAAATTACTTGTTTAAAGGGAGCGTAAAAAGTAGGGTTTCTTCCTAAAATCATTGCATCGCAAAATATTCTTGATTGTAATTGAGTATGCTTGGGAAAGTAATCAGCTGAAAGCCATAAACGCTGCATTTGCGGAGAACTTTTGCAACTGATATAACGACCTTTGTACGTTCGCATAACAACTAGAACGAATTAATTTTTTTTATCTACTTTGCTAACCAAAGAATTTCCGCCCAGTAATACTCGCCTCAACAGCGGGAGTTTTTTTTTTTAACATTTGACGAACTTCAACAAAATTCTCCTCCTTTTCTGATTGCGAGGATCTTAAAAATGGAGTAGAAAGTTTTTTTTTTTTTTAAAGAGTGTACCAGTGACTGAACAGAGCTCAATGAACCTTGAAGTTTGTTCTTATGAGAGAGGCCGCGGCATCTTTTTACTGGGGACTTTTTAATTTGTTTATATTGTAATGAACCTTATGAATTAAGAATGCAGTTCAAATAAAAGAAAGTACCGTCTTGGTGTACACCACGAAAACGTTTTTTGCGTACAACTATTTCCTATCGATACCGAAACTGTTCTTTTCCTTACACTCCTAATTAGTGAACGCTGCGCATCATATCCCAACGGAGCACTTCTTAGTTAATTTATCATATTAGGATTTTGTTGTCAAGCGTATTTTATATTGCTCTTTTTACTAGTCTTTCCCTCTTCTATCGATATCACTACAAAACTTTTGACTGAAATCTTAGAAAATTTCAAATTTCGAAAATCTTACAAACCAGAATCGTTACCGATCTTTCATGCTAACTTTGCATGACCAGTGGTGAACTTAGGAGGATATTATAAGGACTTATAAGGGAAAGGTGAAGGAAGAAATGACATGGAAAGGTTAAAATAGTTCCATATTCTTAAATTATTATTTTCTATGCATATATTACTACGAGTGCTCTTTTCTTTTACACTCTCCCTAATCCGCTAATGCTGCGCATCCCAAAGGAGCGTTATCACATAAGGATTTTGTGATCATGCATATTTTATATTGCTCTTTTTCCCTTTCTTTCCTTTTCCTACCGATCTCACTGCAAAGATTTTGACTGAAATTTCAGTATATTGGTGAAAGATGAGCTAGATAGTGTTGCAAACCAGAGTCGTTTCCGACCTTGCTTGTTAACTTTTCATGACCTGGTGAGAAGCGACGAGGTCAGTGAACCGAATAGTACTTGTGGTTTTATCAATTACGTTGATAATGTAAATTGGCCACCTTAAAGAGTTCAAAAGTTGACGTTTCGAGAGTCAACCTTTCGTATTTCGCTCTGACGAAGGACCAACACTCAAAAAATCAGTTTTGAAACTCTTTACGGTGGCCAATTTTCATTATCAACTCATTTAATAAAACCAAAATTACTTTGTTACTCCCACCGACGCACCACCACAGTTTCTTTGGAAACCTACCCCCTTTTAGTTATTCACTGAACCAGAGCTAGTAGACTCACTAACTCTGACTGAACCTTAAAGTTTGTGCTCATGAGGAAAACTACGGCATCTTTTATTGGGGATTTTTTAATTTGTGTCTGTTTTGATGAACCGTATGAATTAAGAATACAGATGAAATGAGAGTAAAAACCGTCGTGGTTTTCACCACGAAAATTTTTTTTTGCGAGTAACAATTTTCTATAGAAATACGACGTGTATTCTTTTTCTTTACGTCTTTCATTATCCGTTAAAGCTGCGCATCCCAGCGGAGCATTTCTTATTTAACTAATCACGTTATGATTTTGTTGTCGTGCATATTTTATATTGCAGTTTTTCCTTTTCTTTCCTTCAGTTTAACATTTTTACTGCAAAGCTTTAGACTGAAGTACTAGTAAATTGGTGAAAGATCAAATATTTAGTGTTCTAAACCAGAGTCGTCACCGATCTTTCTTCTTAACTTTGCATGAACTGGTACGAAAGGGAATTCAATGTTGCACCATGTGTATCGTGCCTGTGTCGGGAACTGTAGACATGCTGTCACCTAAAGTGATCACCACACTGACCAAACATTCTTTGATGTGTGAGAACTGTATTAAACGAAACTTTACATTCAACAAAAAATGGCGACTAAAACCAAAACCCCGAAAAAACAACAACGCCACGTGGTCTCGAATCACGTCATTATCATAATTGGTGGTCCATCGGTCTCGATGATGACGTCTATGTGCGTGGGTGGGTTCGTTGATGACTGAGGAGTCCAAGGCGGGAACGGTAAACACGTCCACAGTGGGAGCAGGGAAACTGGCCTGGAGGTTTGGGTGTCTCTGCTGCTGCCTTCCTTTTAGCGCCAGCCTCAGTGACATTGGCTCGCCGGTGTCCTTCGAAGGCTTTTGTTGCTTCGCGCGTCAATGCACGCCATCCAGTGCGATCCTGTGCACACTCCTCAAGCTGCTTTGTTGCGATGCCAGTGTAGGCGATGTTGGCCTTAATGCAGTCTTTGAAGCGCTTCAGTGGCCTGCCTTGCTTTCTCTTTCCCTTACTGAGCACTCTGTAGAGGAGTTGCTTTGGGATTCTGTCACTGTCCATTCGGATGATATGCCCCGTCGATCTGAGCTGGGCTTTGAGAATCAGCCTCAATGCTGGTGGTCTCTGCACGGTCCAAGACCTCAGGGTTTGTGATCATGTCGTGCCATTTGATGCCCAGGATTGAGCGCAAGCTCCGCATGTGGAAGCGCTCTGGCAGTTTAATGTGTCTTCTGTATAGGGTCCAGGTCTCACAACCATAGGGGAGACTGGTGAGGACAACTGTCGTGTAGACCCTGAGCTTGGTAGACTGCTGGATGTTGTGTTGGTTCAGCAAACGAGCTCGCAGTCTGCCCAGGGCTTGGCTTGCCTTACAGATCCTGGCGTTAATCTCTTTGTCAAGGGAGCCGTCGCTGGAAATGACACTGCCGAGGTATTTGAACTCCTCTACAGTCCTCAGTTCCGTTCCCTCAATAGAGATAGATGGGCTGTGGTCTGTTGCGGGAGGACTAGGCTAGAACAGCACTTCTGTTTTTCCCAGGCTAATGGTGAGGCCAAACAGGCGGGATGCTTCAGCAAACTTGTCGACAGTGAGCTGGAGGGTGGATTCTGTATGAGCCATGAGGGCAAAGTCGTCGGCAAAGAGGGCCTCTAGGATCAGTTTCTCAATTGTCTTGGTTTTAGCATTGAGGCGTTGAAGGTCAAAGAGAGATCCGTCCAGTCTGTACCTTATATATACTCCGTCCTCGATGTCTTTGACAGCGTGGCTGAGAACGCAGGCGAAGAAGAGGTTAAACAGTACTGGGGCAGGGACACATCCCCGTTTCACACCGTTGGTAATCTCAAAGGGTTCAGACGCCTCACCTCCAGAAAGCACTAGACCCGTCATGCTGTCGTGAAATAGACGGATCAGGGTCACAAACTTCCTGGGACAACCAAGTTTTTGAAGAACTGTCCACAGTGCAGCTCTGTTGACAGTGTCAAACGCCTTGGTCAGGTCGACAAATACTGCATATAGATCCATATTCTGTTCCCTGCACTTCTCCTGTACTTGCGGGACCGCTGAAAGATCATGTCAGTTGTGCTGCGGCCTGGACGAAATCCACACTGGGCTTCTGGTAGGTTGTGCTCAGAGATGTTGAAGATCAGGCGATTCAGGATGATGCGCGCCAGGATCTTACCAGCAATAGACAGGAGTGATATGCCCCGGTAGTTGCCACAGTCAGATTTGCTGCCCTTGTTTTTGTACAGGGAAATGATTGTAGCGTCTCTGAACTCCTGGGGAATGTCCTCTTCCTCCCATATCCTGCAGAGGAGGCTGTGGAAGGCGTTAAGGGTTACTGGTCCTGCAGCCTTGTAGATTTCTGCAGGGATCCCATCCTTGCCGGGGGCTTTTCCTGAGCTGGTCTGCTTGATGGCCTTCTGGACCTCCTCCATGCTGGGAGAGAGGTCGAGGCTGTCTATTGTGGGTCTCTGAGGGATCTGATCCAGTGCTTCATTGCTAACAGTAGAGGATCTGTTGAGAAGGATGTTCAAGTGTTCCCTCCATCTTTCGTTGATGGCGTTCTTCTCCTTCAGTAGAGTGCCATTTGTTGGCAGGAGAGGGGTTGTGTTAGGCCGGGACGGTCCGTACACTGCCTTGATGGTGCTGAAGAACATCTTCGAGTTTTTCATATCAGCCCATAGTTGGACTTCTTGGGCCTTGTTCTTCCACCATTCATCTTGCATGTGGCGTAGGGTGGTCTGGGCTCGGTGCTGAAGGTGTTTGAAGTGATCACGCTTGGAGATGGAGGAAAGATCATTCTGCCAGGCCACAAATGCCTTCTGCTTCTCGTCTAAGAGCTGGGTGATGGCTTGGTTATTCTCATCGAACCAGTCCTGGTGCACTCTCTTCTTTGGACCAAGTATCGACTGAGCTGACTCCTTCACCATCGAGCTAAACTGGTCCCATTGTTGTGTAGGGCTTCTAGTGAGTGGTCCGTGGGAGGTCATCTTGTCGTCCAGGCTGTTCACAAAGTGGTCTCGGTGGTCTGAATGGTTGAGTTTGGCGATGTTGAATGACGGCCGGTTGAGCTTGGGTTTCTTCTGACGAGTGGGGGCGATGTAGAGCTTGACGACAGATCTGACGAGTCGATGGTCAGTCCAACATTCTGCTTCTCGCATGGCCCTGGTAATCCTGAAGTCTCTAGCATCTCGTCTGCGGCAGATAATGTAATCAATCAGGTGCCACTGTTTGGACCTTGGATGCATCCAAGTTGATTTGTACTTGTCAGCTTGCCGAAACAGGGTGTTGGTGATTGTCAGGTTGTTCTCTGCACATAGGCTCAGAAGTAGCAGGCCGTTGGAGTTCATCTTCCCCATTCCATGTGGTCCCAGCACGCCATTCCAGTTCGTGTAGTCAGAGCCGACTCTTGCGTTAAAGTCGCCCAGCAGTAAGAGTGTATCTCCGCTGGGTACATCCTTTACGAGGTTATTCAGATCCTCATAGAAGGTTTCCTTTGCTTCATCTATGCTAGTCATTGTTGGTGCGTATGCACTGATGATTGTAATATGACGGGAGGCGTTTAGTGGAAAACGAAGCTTCATTAGGCGTTCGTTGATGGTAGAAGGGAGGTCTGGCAGCTGCTTCATTATCACATGATGTCAGTCATAGGTACGTAAAGCGTACAAATTGAACTAAATGTTATTTGAATTAAAAACAAGGTAATTATAGTCGCTACACATGCCATGTTTTTTCTTGTTTGCGTCACACAAATAACCGGAAATAATTCAAATCGGATCGAGACATGTACGTTGTACTTAGTGGGTGTGTCACTGAGAGATATCCTGTTACTTTCGTTGTTGCCCTAAGCACGCGGTTGAGTGAAGTGAGCGAAGTTTTTCTATCCTGTATGACCTATATTCATGCGGAATTGTAATTCTGGAGGAAATTAAATGGTGATTTTAATAGGAAACGTATTGTTGGTGCGTTTTCGACACCTGCCCGTATCTTTTTACTCGTAGCATGCTCTTAAAAAAACTGTACTGGTTTAGTAAATAAACTCAAGTTTAATCACTGTCACGACAATCGTTTCTTCAACAACAGTCAATGATCGTTCAGATTGTATTATTAACTGCTATCAACGATTAATCTACGAAGATTCACTAAACCTGGTGAAGAAAAGTAATTGTAAGTTCAAGTGGATGTTTCCAAGTTGTGAGATTTTTCCTCGTTTATTTACTGCAACTGGTGTGTGTAAATCTGGTCTTTGTTCTACCGAAAAACCAAAGTCAAATGAGACACTTTAATTGGACGCAAGGAAATCTAATACAGCTTTTTCTCATTGAATTCCTACGGTTTCTATTGTGTAATTTAAGGTACAAATATCCAAATTGAAGGGACTTGCACAGACTTACCGTAATTGTAGTAAAACACAAGACCTCCCTCACCGTTTTACAAGGAACGAGTTGAATTCAGATATGAAATGAATGACCGATTAGCTGTAAGTCTTTTCCCATTCGGGGCAGTTGCTAGATGATACGCTCGTGAAAGAGGTCCATACCATGATGAACTGAAAATGGAAAAGCTGAAGAGAAAGAGGAGGAGAAGAGGCAAATTAGGATGAAACCTCGAGAAAATGTTGAGAACATTTCAAAATAAACATATTCATTTGCCTATGTTTAATTTGAATTTTTGGAAACAAAAATTCTCTTACACCTTCTCAGAAACGATGAAGTTGATCCACTGGAAAATTTCTGTCTTAGCGTTTTTCCCACACCGTGAGAGGACATATCAGCATATCGGGGAAACGCCCTTTCTTAGAAGGAACAAACTTTGATGGGGCCTATGAGGACTTGACTTCTACGTGAGAATTTCAAGAGGCCTCTCCGTGAAGGGATCACAAAGTTGCTTGAGTGTCCTGGCTCCTCCAAAGTTGGTGCCCTACAGTGCATATTTGTGTACAACAGCGTGAACTTGTTGTTCCTTATTTGTACGTCCAATGGTATCCGTTACAAGATCAAGTTTAATTTGAAAACTTTAAGCCCAAACATGTGCGTTGGGAAAACAGCAAAGGGATTATCTTCGGCTCGTTTTTATAATAATAATAATAATAATAATAATTTTTTAATGATATCAAACTTTATTAACATTCAAATAATAACAATAATAATAATAACACCTTTATTTAAACACGATAATGTTTAAAGCTGAACAGCTTGTGGGGTCGTGTGTAGATGCAAATAAACTCTAAATCAAATGAATTCAAATGATGTTGGTTTTTGAGGAGACGGGAAACCCGGAGTACCCGGAGAAAAACCTCTCGGAGCAGAGTAGAGAACCAACAAACTCAATCCACTTATGACGCCGGGTCCGGGAATCGAACCCGGGACACATTGATGGAAGGCGAGCGCTCTCACCATTACGCCAACCCTGCTCCCGAGGGTTTGTCTTCAGACATGTTTGAACGACCAAGGGACAAAATCTTCGCTCGTTTAATATGTTAAACCATCGAATTAGGGATTTATTATTCCACGAAAATATGATCAAGGGCAAAGTCTCCGCTCGTTTAATATGTTAAACCTTCGAATTAGGGATATATTATTCCACGAAAATACTACCAAAGGGAAAAATCGCCACTCGTTTAAGATGTTAAACCATCGAATAAGGGATTTATGATTCCACTATTATCCTATAGTCTAGTGTTTTAGCTTGTAGTCTTTGAAATACTTCCTATGGCCTCATTAGAGGCTTGCATCGATCACTAAGGCGTTCGCGAAAGAAGAAAGCAAAGCAAAAACGAAATCATACCATATTTGCCTCATCAGTTAAATTTATGTGTAATACTTGTAACGTAGCTTTTGAGCCGTCTCAGCCCATACCACAGCCAGGTCTGCAACAGAGCACTTCACCCTTCAAGGAGGGTGAAGACAAAATTACCTTTATGGTATTTTAGACAATTCGTCACGCCATTTGATAATGAGAGACTTGAAGAAGGTGATATGCACAAGCGGGTAGAGAGCACTGCCTACATTGAGGCATATCGTCACGTGCTTAAGAGTCTACAACTTATTTTCCCGGCTCATCTACCTTTTCAGGTACGGATGATTCCTCATCCTTGAGTTTCCTTAAAGTCCCTTTTCACCCTCAGAGGTTTATATATATTTCGATTCTTTGGGTTATCAGGATTAATCTCCCAAATCTCCGAATCTCCGAATCATGCTCCGAATCTCCGAATCCCCGAATCTCCGAATCTCCTTTGATTGATTAAATATATATTTCCCGAGATATGCCGCCTCAAAGTTCGTCCTTTGGCCACGCCCTTCTGACTTGGCCGGGCTAAGTTAATACTGGTAACTAAAAGCCCTCATGACGTCACAGCAAGAACGTCTTTCGATCGATGTGCCTACATTCACTTGAATATGCCTTTAGACGAATCTGGTGTATTTCAGCAACCAGCGACCACGCAACGAGTCGGCATTTTCACATCACTTTACAGCAATAGACACATGTTCTTATACAAGAAGTCAACATTCGTTCTTGCTGTGACGTCACTCGGCCCAGTAATTCTCTCCCGGCCAAGTCAAAAAGGCGTGGCCAAAAGAGTAACTTTAGGGCAGCATATCTCAGAAAATATTTAATCAATTGCAAATTTTTTTTCGGAGATTAATCCTGATAATCCAAAGAATCGAAATATATATAAACCTCTGAGGGTGAATAGGGACTTTGAATATATAGGGCGCCTGCGGGTTGAGTATTGTAAAACGTAAACAAAAGTAGTCAATCGAAACAAGGGCAAATATTAAAACCGTCAGGGATACAGGAAGTCGCATTTGTTTTGCATCTGATAGGTTTAGGAGAGCGAAGTAAAGCATAACCAATGCAATACTGAACTATTTACACTCAATTTAAAAGTGCTAAACTTTAATAATTCTGTTCCTATATGTAGAAACTGAGTACAACTTGATGTACTAAAGCACTCGGCAGAGTTTCGTCTGGTTGGACGACATACTTCAGATGAACACATCAATCAATTTGTTAGTAAACACATCGATCAATTTGGTATTCGTAGCGAGCACTGGCCTACGTTTCGAGTGAAACATGTGGGGAACTTTCCCTGGAACTTCTTTAATATTATTTTGTATGTTGTAACTTACCCACGGAAGTACATTATGAACTGGCAAGAATGAGTCGAGCCCCCTCTATACTCGAGGAGTATGCTGCACAAACAAGTCACCTTTGAATTTACTTTCACAGTGAAAAAACGAGAAAGGCTACCATTAAAAGGTACGAGATGGATGAATGCTGCAAAAGCGATGTGTGTCAATCGTCTTCAATATTCATGATATGTTTGCTAACTACAAATAAAATTAAATAGACAGCAATATCATCCGTATCAACCCTATACGTCCTTAAGCGAAATGCTTCTTTTATGAAGCCTTGGATCGTCTACTCATACTAGTAGTTAAGGAGGTTACTTTGGGTACTAACCAATCATAGAGCCTTATTTTATACTACGTGGACCAATTAGCGTTGAGTATTTGTGAAACACCCCAAAACTCGTTATGCAACGCACAATCTACAAGTGTTTACATGTCATTAGCAAATGACATATGTCACTTAGAAAATGACACACTTCTTTTCTTCTGCCAGGATGTCACACGCAGCGGTTCCTCATTGTGTTTCTTCCGCCCTCCATAAAGTGAATTAAGTCTCGGAAGCAACTCGAGTTGAGTTGCACTGAGCCAAGTAGTAGTTTTACAAGTCATTTCGTGCGAAATCAAAGTTAGAAATTTGCACGGCGAATAAGGAACGAGGGAACCCAGGATTACAAGGCATTACGTGAAATGCCCGAGTGCTCTGCAACAAAAACGATAGAAAGAAGTTTAATTAAAATCTCATGGTTTGTTAATAATCTCTACTGACGCATTTTTAAAAGTAAACTGGTAAAACTTGATGGCCAAACATGCATGTATTTCTCCCGGTTCTTATTTCCTAGTATTTTATATTTTTGCCCTCAATAGAATAACTGCATCTAGAGGCAACTCTATTTGAGCCACGAGCATATTACCATGTAAACTGTAATCGTCCTAGAAGAAATTCCGCTCTTTCTACGCGCTGCGCCCAGTTCCATAAAGACTGTTTCGTTGATCAAAAGCCAATAATATTTTAATTTAGTAATCCGTTTGTGGACATTTAATTAGTAATTGACCACGTGATTTACAGCCCATTGCGTAATCGCTTAAGGCTGACCTCTAAGTTAATGTGACATTTTGCCGTAACACGCGCTCGAGAGCGATCAGCCTTTTTTCTACCTCGCTACCTGAAGTGTTCTGAGAGAATTTTGCTAACCTGTTTCTTGGTACTGGAGTTTTGATTGGATTGCGCCACACAAGTGAGTAGTGTGTTTGTAATCAGTTGGAATTTTAGTATCATCGTTTCGTTTTCCAGCATGAAATTGTCAGGAAACGCTTCCTGTTAGATCGCTCAGAGTTTATGTATTATTTTGTAGATCGAATAAAAACCAATTAAAAGGATTATACGATTCCGTGTCCAATCAATTACTCGCGGGCCATTTTCCTCCACGATCCGAAGACCAGTCAAACATCAAGTTTTTCTTTTTCAAAACACCATTTCATTGAGTAGCCATGTCTTCTTGGCACTCTAATGTTTACTTCTGAGGCTATTAAATCAATTAGAAAATTCTCAGGGGAACATGCCAAGTGCGGTTTCTGAAATTTGAAATGCCTCTTGCTGACAAGACAGGTGTACTACTTATTAATTGTGAAAGAAAACGGTGCAATCCCCCTCGCCCATACCATTAGAGCGCCTCATTTTGATTTTCGAATCACGTTTTATCCATAGTCTTCGATTCAACATGACCCGTGCAAATATCTTGACGAACAGTAACACTTCGAAAAATTTTCAGCTCTAATTCAACGTATAAGACGTAAGCAAAACATTTTTGTTGGTGACCAGACAGGTTTAAGCGACAACCAGAGTCATAGTTTCAATTCAAAGTGTCTGACACAGGCTTATTGGCTCAAGTGTACAAGGGGTTAGTTTTTGTCGAAGAGTTTGTGTTTTTTAAAAAAAAAGGCCAGAACAATCTTTGGCCATATGTTCCTTCTCTGTAATTTGATCTTGCGCAAACAACCATCCATTTTTTTTCAGATTTCATTTGTGAAAATACAGATCTTTAAAATTTTGTAGATGCCCACACCACTTTGTCCTTTACTTGTCGCGAGGCTTTAGAGGAGGGGTTGACTGGAGGCAGAAACTTACCAAACATTTTCAATCGTTTCTTAGTAAAAAAAATGTTTGAAGGGCTAACTTAAAGGTAACACTAGCACTTGCTACAAGTAAATCTTATTGCTTTTTGATATTATATATTCATATTTTCAAGGTCTTTCTTCTGCCGCACAGAGAGTGGCAAGAGAATAGAGGAAAATAAATACCCAGATTGTGGATGAGGATCGTTGGCCACAGTCGTCAGACATCAGATGTGATAGTCACAGGGTAATCAGCCGGTACAGGACGAGCTTTGCACCAGAAGAAAATTCATGTAAATTAGCTAGCTGCACATGGAGTGCGTAGCCAGCTAGTGTACATAAGTAATTTTAGCCCAGGTTTGACACCTCGGTGAACAGAGATTTGAGTCATATATAGTATGTTCTCGTAAACTTTCCTAACGAACACTGTTTGTACTATTATCTCCAATTTTACGCCCTGAAATCTAAAATGTACCGCATAGTAAAGGTGAAAACATGCAATCTAAAAACAAGGTTTCCATTTAAAGGGGAAATTGATACGAAAAAGGTCGTTGGGCACCCACCCTATTCAATCCTATTTTGTATGCATGTGTATGATAATTGAAAACGACAGTTTTCTGACAAGCAGTGCAGACAGAGATTCCAACAAGAAATATCGATACCATGTTTACGCTAAAAGAATGGGAAAAACAGGAAACGGGAAAGAAATGAGGCCTGGAGAAAATCTTATGTGGTGTTGGTGTGCTGCCAGGAGTATATCTGTTATCTACTGCTTCGGAATGTAACTTGAATCTTTTTAGGTCGTTTGAAATTGTAACTCTGGAGTTTGTAAACCCTTGAATAGATTTGCTTTATACCGAAAGATTTCAGAGATGTGACACACCAGGGAAACTGTCATTGGCGCTTTTGTATCAACAGCATGCCGATATGTGTGACGCCTTTGTATCAGCTCAGTATTTATCTGGCCCACAGTAAAGATGTTATCCTCAAATTTTCTATTTTTTTTTTTTATTTTATTTTACTCAAGAAAAGAAATCATACGACGCACATCGAATACACTTAGAACATGACGCAATCTTAAGCATCCTCGGGTCATATTTCCTTCTGCAGAACTCAAACTTCTAGCAAAAAAAAAAGATTGGAGTCGACCTCACAAACGTTTGCAACTTGGACACATTAAGTACTTTTAGAGAAAGCTGTTCATATTGCAATACACACAGCGCACTTCACAAGGATTAATCGCATCTGAATGAAAAGTTAAATCAAGCAGATGGTGTGGGACTGACAACTTCGATAACTCCGATATGGCGTCGGTTGGAGAAGTTGTTATTGCGCGTGCCCATGTAGCAGTACTTTCCAGGCTTCTTGATGCGGAAGCATGGTACATTGCAGGAGGCTGGGGCATTGTTCAGTTGATTCTGGAGTGCACTAGCTCCCGTGTAACATCCTTTATTGAGGTGAAGATTCAACTTTTCGGAATCGCCAAAGTCGACAACCTGCTCAACTGCTTCAAGAGGCAAGCTGGAACATGCTGCCGGTTTGAGAGAGCTGCATCCTTCTTTCACCCAACACACGTTTGTGCGATCTGAACCTGAAGTATAAGTGACACCTTTTAAATCTCGTATTCAGCAGTTTTCAGCGGTGTTGCAGTTCGGTTTTCTACTGTTTTTTGACACCGTAAATCACTAAGAATCGCTGATAGCGCAATTCCAATCCGGTATCTTATCTAACTGCCTCAATTTTAAAAGTTGTATGCAACCATAGTTTAACATAGGAAAATCTCGGTATCAAGAACACAGCAAGAAGTAGAGTTGTCAGTAGTGATTGGTTAGAACGAGTCTTCCCGGAGATGTCACCATATTTCTGTTGGTTTCCGTTTCCTTACAGATTTTACTACTCCATGTCATCATCTTAACGATCATCACATAATTTCGGCTTTTTTACTTCTTTTAATGCTCACCGAAACGTTTAAGTATGTCATAACAAAGAATAATCCCTATACTTAGATGATAACAAACAATTCAAGACGTTCTACATTTGCAATTTTTCACTATTACCGAAGAAGATATAGGGAAGTTCGCGCATGTGTAATGACGAAAACTGCTGAGGCTTTGGGGAACGCACGCCCCAGGACCTTCGGCCGTGAAAACTCGAAAACTGGTCACCTTAAAGCATCTAAGGACACGTGTGCATCGGTCTTCAAGACAGAAATTAGTGGATCTTTCTCTCCAGATTTTTGAGTTATCATCAAGTTCGCGCTTACTGTTACGTTGAACGAATAAATTTGGACAAAGAAAATCGACTTATATATTCTGTATTCAATCGAGAAAGCCACAGCGTTATGAGGCCTAAGTAACCTAATATTTCTGGCTAAACGCCACGGTATTGTGGCATCATCCGGACTTCTAATATGAAAAACTTCCCACAAAACATGCAGCGTTGGGGACTACTGTTTCTTTATTTTCGAAGAATGAGATTCTTACCTGCCTGTCCATTACCAGCGTTTCCACGAGGATTGTTGTTTGAACCTATGAAAAATGAAGGAATGCTGTTAAAAAACTGACTTGCGATCGTGGAGGTAAGTCAAAAGAAATTTATATTACATGTCGAAAATGCTAACTGTTATTAGGAAAACTCAGAGATTGTAGAACCTAATCCTATGATAAAATCAATCAGCGTTACAGCAACTTTCCTCAAATTTGTCGCACCAAATCAAAATGTAATTCTACACGGAAAAGACAGGCTTTCTTCCTACCAGACCACACAAAGCACACCACATCTTCTGTTGTCACTGTCTTTCGTTCGGGGAAGAAACGATACTCCATGGCCGGGTAGGCCTGCACAATGTTCCCTCTCTTTCCCATTCCGAAAATGTAATATATGTTGCGATGTTGATGTTCCTTTTCCATTTTATTTCTGGCTTTAAGAATGAAAACATGACTTCTGTCCTGAAATGTTCGGCCAACTTGTGCAGTGTTCAAAGCGAGTTGAAGATCCGTTTTTCCGTCAACAGCTTTAGTCTTGGGGTTATTCTTGACTCTGTAAACAAAACTCATGATGATGAAATTTTCATAACAAAGCAAGCGATTTATTTTAAATTTTCTCGTTATCATCTTGAAGTTTGAATTCTATTGAGTAGGGTTTGGTTATTTCCGATGAATGTTTCAATAGTTCCCTTTATGCAGAGCACACTGAGTGGTAAACTTCATTTTATTCGAGTCAACATACAGACTTGCATTTGTACGCATGAATTGTCAGTTTGGAGTAGTGAAAAGTTCTGCCTAGTCTCATCTAAAATACGGAGCAGAACTCAGTTCTGTCTAATACTTACTCTCCATTGTTACTGGCGTTAAACCCGCGTGGTACGTCATCGGAGGTAATGTTGTACCTGCAGATATTAAAAACACGATTAAAAATGTGCAGCAATAATCTCGTGTCTACCTTTCTTGTGTGTCACAACTGTGTCTTCTTGTGAATTATCGGTAACAGACTAGCTTCCTTTAGTCAGATACCTGGTAACCAAGAATTTTGCCTGTTATTTAGTGAGGCAGCTTCTTTGCGATTTCGTCTCTTGAGCTTCTTGCCACTGTCTCTAGGTAAAGGTTGTCCCGATCTTTTTTTTCTCTCCGCCGATATTATTGCGCTGTTTTACAGTCATGATTAGGCTTTATTTTACTTATTCGAAACCTGGAACAAGCTTCACTCTTATGAAAAATGTCTGCATTGCTAACCTGACATGCGAGTGAACCACTGCTGAAATAACTTAAAATAAGTGGAATCCATCTTACTTAATTTCTTGTCTGCTGAATGAGTTATAGATTGCCTCATCTTTCTTTGCTTTACAACGTCTCACCTTATTCGTAGCACACAACGTTGAGTTATGTTGGTTGGGAAACAAGGAACTTTCCATTTGTAGGACGAAAACTTGCCATTTGAGCTAATTCCGTTATGATTAACGACCGTGGATGGGGCGTAAATCACTTCGGGGGGCTCGTGAAGGAGGACAAACTGGTTAGGATTATCAGATCCTTGTGAAATCTTGTGTGCTTCATAGGGCACACCTCTAGACAGTTTCTTATTGCTTTCGGCGTGGCAGGTGCTTAGTACTCCCCCGGTTTTCTCCAAGTAGTTCGTGATAAATCTAGTCCAGCGGCCGTGGTTTTTTTTACAATCTTCTTCCGTGATGTACGGACCCACACACCTAACAGAAGGCTTGTTTAGGTTATCTGGTGGGCACCTTGGGTTACCATGCTTGCTAGTCTCCATAATACACATGTCTAAGAAACACGATCCAACGAAAAATCAGTTCTAAGTTATTTAGTCATTATGTTCGCAATCCCTATACCACGATGCTAAGTGTATTGAACTTTACTGTAAAAGCAGGTTTTATGTTTTTCTATGGGCAATAAAATAATTACTTATTCAAAGCCATGCAAACTTTGCAAATTGAGAATTTCTGAACAACAAACAGAATACTTTATTTCCTCGAATTATCGCTCAAGCTCTATCAAGTGCCCTTCCATTAGGCCAATATATCAACCCAGCCCTTTCTTTCACTCTCTCCTGTATAATAGGGAATCAAACAGAGCCTGTTTCGATGGCCACTAAAACTGAATCAGTACAGGTTAATAATGTATTAATAATATATAAATGAAATAAGCGTCCAGTAAATGCCTTTACTGCCTGGTTCGTTTCCCATTTAATACGGTATGTTTGTCCGAAACTTCTCAATTTCTTTCTCATTTTTTTTTTTTTAACAATTTTCCAAATTGTCACAAGAGAAAAAAGTCTGACTTACATTTAAATCCATAGTGTTTGTCATTTACGTAATCTTTCATCAGTTTCTCAGTCTTTTTATCGCTGACCATGATTGCAATGTCCTTCCACGGAGTAGGGCCCCAATATGGATAATAATCGCGTTCCTCAGGGACTTCCAAGCCCCTTCTTGTCCCTCCGGGATTCTGTCGCGTATGAATAGCCTTGTCCGCCCTAAGTTTTTGGTCATCAGTGTACAAACCTGCCAGAGGAACAAGAAATAGTAGTCCTTGGGTGTTATCGGTAAGCACTAGTTAGCCTAGAGGAATCTTATTCTTAACCATAAATTTGCTTGGCTTCAATCGGAAATCAATAGAAATGTGTTAATCTGTTTGAATCAATGTAAAATCTTCAGGACAAAAATAGTATAAAAACAAAAATTGTTTTTCAAGTAATTTCGGAAAGCTTCATTTGAAGAAACTAACTTTTTTAACCCAATTTTCGCCTCGCTTTACCGCGCAGTGAATTTATCTTGCTTTAGGACTGAATAGTTGGCCCCTAAAATGCCGAAAGCTCTTCAAACTATTCTATAACTTTTTCAATTCTATCAAAGTTAAAGGACATAGCGACACTTGAAACTGAAACTTACTATAATGCCTCACCATTCTTGATAAAATAACCTGTTCCTCGCAGTAAAAGCACACGTTATATATATCCAGACTTCATCGAAAAAAAAAAAAAAAGCGTAGACATAATCAATAATTCCAAGCCTCTCATAAAATAGAATTTCCTAGGGCGACATCTCTGAGGACACACTTAGCGCCTTGCGCTGAAAATACGCGCTCAATATGTGCAAGTCATATTTCAGGGCCATTGCCGGCCTAGCTGTATGTTTTGGGGTTTTAGGCGCACTTAGATAAATTTAGTTCACCTGGGTTCTGACAGTTCTCACCTGGGTTTCTTTTTCTGCGATGATATGCCTGATAATATTGTGCAGGCTCGTGAAGCCCCAAACCCCTATTGATGTAACGAGCCTCACTTGCTCCGTCTTTAAAAGCCACTTGGCCGGTTGATGACTGTCCGTTACGGATGGTATGAAACTCATACTCTAAGTTTACATTAGAGCTGACCATCTTTTCTCGAGGATATGGCTGGCACATGAACTGCAGGATAATTTGTGATTCCACCATATCATCAGTCTCTGGGCCAGTTCCATGTTGATTGGTCCACATAACTTCTATTTCAGTTTTTGCTTTTTCTGAGCATCCACTCATGTAGAATTCCTGATATAATAAAATAATGATCAGTCTTGGTTCCATGTTACAGGCCAGTGAGTTAGTCAAATTTGTACGTCATTCACATAATGCCAATACTATGTGAGTAATACAATAAGCCATTCCAACAATCTGACAGTCAGTCACTGAGTCAGTCACATCAACAGTCAGATCAGTCTTTCAGTTCGCCGGTCAGTTTTGTTCTAATCTAGTCAGAAACTTACTTCGTACATTGTAATTGTAATAATAATATGCATTAATTTACTTATATAACATAGTAGTTATTACATTTGGCTGTTGTCGGATTTCAGGAATGTTTTCTCCAGGGTTATTATGCTGTTTGTCTCCAACATTGTAGCCAGCTTTGCCGTTATTCTAAGGAAAAAAATCAAAGGTAAAATTTTCTGAAATAATCTAAAATGCTTCATTACCTTCAAAACGTTGTAACTCTACTAACACAGTGTACTCTTTGAGTCACGTAATAAAACGCAAAAATCTTACAAGAAAATAGAATCACTGGTGTCAACACGAAGAAAACATTATAGAGACAAGTATTCTTCAGCCGATAAACTGTACGGAAAAAAAAAATGGATGGGGATTTTTGGCGTGTATGTAGAGTCAATAATGAGGGCAAATCTCGAAGAAGCTTCATTATCTGATGTATAACGGAGGTAACCTCTTCGAATTTTAGAATTAAAAACACTTTTTCCCCCAAAAGCACTCTTATTACGAATGTATTTCAAAACTACGGATGGACAGTTTTTAACGATATCGTTTCTGCAAGGCTGGTACGATTCTGGATCCCTCCGGCTAGGTTCTGAGAAAGTTATCTCCTCTTCTCTGTAATCTTATTACTGACTGGGTTTCCCTTTTCAAATGTTCCAAGAAGAGAGCGGGGAGGATTTGAAAGTCTTGAAACAAATCGAAGGAGGCGGGATTGTCTATAACCGCCCATAGGCACAATAAGTATAAGGATAACAAACAGTTCATCATCAATAAGATTGTCTTACCTGAGAATCAAACAACCTATTTGCGTTCCTGACATTGGCTTGGTTACCATTCAATCGATTGTTGGATCCATGTGGTACATGGAGGTATACGTCAGACATGGAAGGCTCCAGAAGTACAGCCACGATACAGCCCCAAATCAAACAGTACTTCATGGTCTGTAGAGCACATACAATATCGGACTGAGAGGTTTTGGAATTGTCTCATAGAAGATAACAACGCTTACACTAAAATTAAAGCTGGAATTTCCTCAAATCAAAGAAACAAATTCTAAGTGAGAAGGCAGTTTAGCCACACAGCCTGATAGCACACACTTGTAGAAACCTTCGAGCCTGGTAACCACCTAACCCTTCAATTCCCAGGAATGAATGACTAACTTGTAAGTTTTTCTTTCAATATCAGCACACTTCTGTTTGATGCGTTATTAGGGGGTATCACCCGTTGTTAATTTAGTAGCAAAGAGGAAGATTGACCAGTCAATGAATTTTATTTTGCAACAGCAAGCGCGTGCATAAAGACGGCTTTTCGGTTCAGTTGTGGCGATTATCATGAATGGCTAATGTAACTCCTTCTTCATGAACTCTGAATACACCACTTATAGCTATGATGGTAGCAGACATTACCTCAGGCCAATCATTTCAGTGAAAAGATTTATTTTCAGTATAGATTTTATTAGAGCTTTCTGCCTTTTTCATCTTGCTTGCCTAACTGCAGAATGTTTGTTTGGCCACTGAAGCATACGTGTACGTACATCAAAAGCATTCCTATTGACCGCAGAATTTTAAAGGCCAAGTTTTCTGCACGAACGAGATTGTTCAAGGAGAAAACAAAAGAATGCACATTCATGCATAGAACGATGAAACCTTTCTCTTTAAGGGCGTTATCAATAAATCAGGATGGAAATTAGTCCCCCTCCCCCCCAGCAGGGAAAGTTGTTCGCTTAGAACATGGAAATTTTTAATTACTCCTCAAATTTTTTTTCTACCTACGTAGTCAATTCTTGATTACTAAAGGGGCTTTTAATTACAACATCCATAAAGTCGATAGATGGAACTCAATATTTCCAGAATTCTTACTAAAAGATCTCCACAAACGAGTACTTCTCTGTCACAAATGTTCAAATCGTCATGTGAAAGGGTGAAAGAACCGAGGATTGTACCACGCGCGCTCAGCCCAGTCTAATTTCGATGCGACGCAATACCTTAGCACAATTTATAGCTCAGTTTCGGATTGAAAAGTCAGAGCCCACTTTAATTTTATAAAAGAGCGATCAAGTAGGGTAAGCTGTTACTAAGTGAGCTTACTTACCTTGGTTTGACAGATCGGGAAGTTAAAACGTCTCTGCGTGATTAGTGCGTTGAAATCCGCACCGGTTGAGCTGCAGTGAAGTTGTGACGAGTAAAGGCGTGCGCCTTGATTTATGCAAAATTGAATAAATGGACATAAAAGCGGGACAATAGCGAGTCAAAGACGCCTGACTTTGGTCATCAAATACCATTAGCTTACTGAACCTTCAAGTTAGCGGTTTGTTTGTCGAAATATTCGTAACGTTTTGTATTGAGTTAACGTCGATGTTTATTGGCTTCTCTGCGTACTGACTCATATATTTAGTCATGAAAGTTTTCTTGAGGATGGAAGTATGGAAAAAAATAGAAATAAAAGAGGGTTCCTTGTCATGATATAATTATTTACATATCCTTTAACAATGAATATCTCCGCTTTACTGCATGAAGTCTTGAAGCTGTGTTCAATTCGGGCCTATATTGATATGATACAAAGAAGCTGTTGATGCTTCAGACAATCTAATTGCAGAAAGAGACTTTCGTGTTAGCAAATGCAAATCTACCCATTTAAAGCTTTTAATGATGACAAATTTTCTTTAGTTTGCTCTTTGCGTCTAATTACATCTTAATCTACCAACACCCAATACTATTATTAGCCGATTGTCAAAGTTGCGTGACGACCTTGGGTCATTTCTTGGTTTTTCCTAGTAAAAGAAAATCTGACGAATCTTTTGTCTGTCTCTCACCTTTTTTGTGTGGTTTATCTGCAGAAGTCAACCGGTGTAGTTTCATAGATGTTTGCTTAGTCGGGAAATATCAAGAGAAAGGAACACATAAGCACCTTTTTGTTTATATCAAAATAACTTGCATTAAGAGGGCGTGAAATTAAGGATTTTTTCTAACCTCCGCACCCGGCGAGTCATTGCATCACAGAAGATTCTTGATTATAATCATAAAGCTGAAAGCCATAAACGGTACATTTAAGAACCTTGGCAAATAATGTATTGACATTCTTGCATGCATGTGGATGCGTGGCCTGAGGTGCTGGCTGAAAACTCCAGAAAACCCGATGATCACCACAAAAAAGTGATTAAAGCTCTCGTGCAATGCTTATACGAGGGTGAAGCTACCCAACTTCAGTTGAAACAGAAAAGATTTAAATGTCTATAGAGGTAGCTCTTCTTGAGCCTCCTTATCAAACTGTCAAGTGAGCTTTTCGAATGCTGCATAGTAGTCATACTTTCGAGGAAAAGTTTTCAAACCGAAACTACAACCAAAGAAGTTTTTCACAATTACGATACCTCGTTACCTGACCATAAGGTCGGCTTACAAATTCATTGATTATTTTGTATCGCAGTACTGAACAGTTCTCTCAAATTGTTCCAAGCTTAGCCTTCGAATCATTGAAATTTCTAAGGGAACTGCCCCGCCCAGTTTAATGTACCATAAGACAGAGATTTCAGTCATAGTATGTTCTCTTAAACGTTCCTGACGAACACTGCATGTAATTATCTCCAATTTTCGTCCTAAAATTTAAAATGTACCACAAAGTATGGGTGGAAACAAGGAATCTAGAAACAAGGTTTCCACTGATTTAAAGAGGAAATTGAGACGAAAAAGTTCGTTGGACACCCAATTTTTGATGATCTATTCGATCTCATTTTGTGTGCATATGTAAGATAATTGAAAACGACAGCTTTCCTACAAGTAGTGCAGATAGAGATGTCCAATAGGAAATATCGATACCATGTTTACGTTAAAAGAATGGGAAAAACAGGAAACGGGAAAGAAATGAGACCTGGCGAAACTCTTATGTGGTGTTGGTGTGCTGCAACGAGAAAATCTGTTATCTACTGCTTCGGAATAATGTAACTTGCATCTTCTTAGAGAGTTTGAAATTGTATACCCCTGGAGTTTTGATACCCTAGACTAGATTTGCTTTATACTGTAAGATTTCAGAAATGTAACACACTAGGGAAACTGTCATTGGCACCTTTGCATCAACAGCATGCCGATATGCGTGACGCCTTTGTATCAGCTCCAGTGTTTATCTGGCCCAAAGCAAAGATTTTATCTTCAAGTTTACCTTTTTTAATTTATTTTACTCAAGAAAAAAAGTCATACGACGCACACTGAATACACTAAGAACATGACGCAACCATAAACATCCTCTGGT
Source organism: Stylophora pistillata (assembly GCF_964205215.1). Taxonomy (NCBI): domain Eukaryota; kingdom Metazoa; phylum Cnidaria; class Anthozoa; order Scleractinia; family Pocilloporidae; genus Stylophora; species Stylophora pistillata. The sequence continues at coordinate 32,516,104 of NC_142519.1, read as the reverse complement.
CATATTATTGTAGTCGACCTCTCAAACGTTTGGAATTTGCACACATCAATTACTTTTAAGAGCAAGCTGTTCATATTGCAATACAAAATGCGCATTTCACAAGGATAAATCGCAGCTCAAATGGAAAGGTAAATCATGTAGATTTTTTGGGACTGACAACTTCGATAACTCCGATATGGCGCCGGTTGGAGAAGTTGTTATTGCGCGTGCCCATGTAGCAGTACTTTCCAGGTTTCTTGATGCGGAAGCATGGCGCATTGCACGAAGCTGGGGCATTGTTCAGTTGATTCTGGAGTGCACTAGCTCCCGTGTAACATCCTTTATTGAGGTGAAGATTCAACTTTTCGGGATCACCAAAGTCGACAACCTGCTCAACTGCTTCAAGAGGCAAGCTGGAACATGCTGCTGGTTTGAGAGAACTGCATCCTTCTTTTACCCAACACACGTTTGTGCGATCTGAACCTGAAATATAAATGAAACCTTTTCAATCTCGTATTCAGCAGTTTTCAGCGGTGTTGCAGTTGGGTTTTTCTACTAGTTTTTGACACCGCGAATCACTAAGAATCCCTAATGGCGCAATTCTGATCCGTTGTCTTATCTGACTGCCTCAATTTTAAAAGTTGTATGGTTCCATAGTTTAACAACGGAAAATCTTGGTATCAGGAACACAGCAAGAAGTACAGTTGTCAGTAATGATTGGTTAGAGCGTGTCTTCCCGGAGGGGTCACCATATTTCTGTTGGTTTCCGTTTCCTAACAGATTTTATTACTCGATGTCATCATCCTAACGATAACCATATAGTTTCTGCTTTTTTACTTCTTTTAATGCTCACCGAAACGTTTGAGTACGTCATAACAAAAAACACTCCCTATACTTAGATGACAACAAAAAATTCAAGTTATTCACATATGGAATTTTTCGCTATTACCGACGAGGTACAAGGAAGTTCGCGCATGTGTAATGACGAAGAGTGCTAGGGCTATGAGGAACTCATGCCCAAGGGCCTTCGGCCTTGAAAACTCGAAAACTGGTCATCTTATAGCATCTCAGAACACGTTTGCATCGGTGCTCAACACGGTTGTTCGTATGCTTCCTTGTTTCAGAAATTACTGGATTTTTCTCTCCAGTTCTTTGTATTATCATCAAGTTCGCGTTTTCTGTTACGCGGCTCAACGCCACGGTATTGTGGCATCATCTGAACTTGTAACTTCAAAAAATTCCCATAAATTTTCAGCGTTGGGGACTACTGTTCCTTTATTTTCGAAGAATGAGATTCTTACCTGCCTGTCCATTACCAGCGTTTCCACCAGGATTGTTGTTTGAACCTATGAAAAATGAAGGAATGCTGTTGATAAACTGAGCTGCGATCGTGGAGGTAGGTCAAAAGAAATTTATATTACATGTCGAAAATGGTAACTGTCATTAAGAAAATTCAGAGATTGTAGAACCTAATCCTATGATAAAATCAATTAGCGTTACAGCAATTTTCCTCAAATTTGTCGCACCAAATCAAAATGTAATTCTGTACGGAAAAGACAGGCTTTCTTCCTACCAGACCACACAAAGCACACCACATCTTCTGTTGTCACTGTCTTTCGTTCGGGGTAGAAACGATACTCCATGGCTGGATAGGCTTGAACAATGTTTCCCCTCTTTCCCATTCCGAAAATGTAAAATATGTTGCGATGTTGATGTTCCTTTTCCATTTTATTTCTGGCTTTAAGAATGAAAACATGACTTCTGTCCTGGAATGTTCGGCCAACTTGTGCAGTGTTCAAAGCGAGTTGAAGATCCGTTTTTCCGTCAACAGCTTTAGTCTTGGGGTTATTCTTGACTCTGTAAAAAACATTATGACGATGAAATTTCATGTCAAAGCAAGAAATTTATTTTTATTCTTCTGGTTATCATCTTGAAGTTTGAATTCTATTGAGTAGGGTTTGGTTATTTCCGATGAAAATTTTAATAGTTCCCTTTATGCAGAACACACTAAGTGGTAAACTTCATTTTATTCGAGTCAACATATAGACTTGCATTTGTACGCATGAATTGTCAGTTTGGAGTAGTGAAAAGTTCTGCCTAGTCTCAGCTAAAACACGGAGCAGATCTCAGTTCTGTCTTATACTTACTGTCCATTGTTTGTGGCATTAAACTCGCGAGGTACGTCATCGGAGGTAATGTTGTACCTGCAGATATTAAAAACACGATTATAAACGTAACAACTACAGCTGAAATAACTAAGAATAAATGGAATCCCATCTTACTTAATTCCCTGTCTGCTGAATGAGTTATAGATGGTCTCATCTTTCCTTGCTTTACAACGTCTCACCTTATTCGCAGCACACAACGTTGAGTAATGTTGGTTGGGAAACAAGGAACTTTCCATTTGTAGGACGAAAACTTGCCATTTGAGCTAATTCCGTTATGATTAACGACCGTGGATGGGGCGTAAATCACTTCGGGGGGCTCGTGAAGGAGGACAAACTGGTTAGGATTATCAGATCCTTGTGAAATCTTGTGTGCTTCATAGGGTACACCTCTAGATAGTTTCTCATTGCCTTCACCGTGGCAGGTGCTTAGTACTCCCCCAGTTTTCTCCAGGTAGTTCGTGATAAATCTAGTCCAGCGGCCGTGGTTTTTTTTACAATCTTCTTCCGTGATGTACGGGCCCACACACCTAACAGAAGGCTTGTTAAGGTTGTCTGGTGGGCACCTTGGGTTACCATGCTTGCTAGTCTCCATAATACACATGTCTAAGAAACACAATTTCACGAAAAACCAGTTCTTAGTTGTTTAGTCATTATGTTCGCAATCCCTATGCGGTTACCACGATGCTAAGTGTACTGAATTTTACTATAAAGGAAGGTTTTGTGTTTATCTATGGGCAATAAAAGAATTACTTATTCGAAGCGATGCAAACTTTGTAAATTGAGAATTTCTGAACAACAAACAGAATACTTTATTTCCTCGAATTGTCGCCCAAGCTCTATCAATTGCCCTTCCACTAGCCCAATATTTCAACTAAGCGCTTTCTTTCACTTTCTCCTGTATAATAGGGAATCAAAGAAAGCCTGTTTCGATTGCCACTACAACTGAATCAGTACAGTTTAATAATGTATTAATAAGTTACCTCCTCGAATAAGCTCCCTTCCTTTTTTAACCGAAAAATGAAATAAGGGTCCGGTAAATGCTTTTACTAAACTGGTTCGTTTCCCACTAATTGAATACGGCATGTTTCCCAAAACTTGTCAATTCTTTTTCATTTTTTTTTTTACAATTTTCCAAATGATCACATCACAGATATGAAACAAGTGGACAATGAAAGTAGTAACATTATTGTAGTGACAAGAGAAAAAACTCTAGACTTACACTTGAATCCATAGTGTTTGTCATTAACGTAGTCTTTCATCAGTTTCTCAGTCTTTTTATCGCTGACCATGATTGCAATGTCCTTCCACGGAGTAGGGCCCCAATATGGATAATAATCGCGTTCCTCAGGGACTTCCAAGCCCCTTCTTGTCCCTCCGGGATTCTGTCGCGTATGAATAGCCTTGTCCGCCCTAAGTTTTTGGTCATCAGTGTACAAACCTGCCAGAGGAACAAGAAATAGTAGTCCTTGGGTGTTACCGGTAAGCACTAATTAGCCTAGAGGAATCTTATTCTTAACCATAAATTTGCTTGGCTTCAATCGGAAATCAATAGAAATGTGTTAATCTGTTTGAATCAATGTAAAATCTTCAGGACACAAATAGTATAAAAACAAAAATTGTTTTTCAAGTAATTTCGGAAAGCTTCATTTGAAGCCAGAAACCTTACTTTTTTAACCTCATTTTCGCCTCCCTATACGGCGCAGTGAATTTATCTTGCTTTAGAACTGAATAGTTGGCCCCTAAAATGCCGAAAGCTCTTCAAACTATTCTATAACGTTTTCAATTCTATCAAAGTTAAAGGTCATAGCGATACTTGAAATTGAAACTTACTATAATGCCTCACCATTCTCGATAAAATAACCTGTTCCTCGCAGTAAAAGCACACGTTATATATATCCAGACTTCATCAAAAAAAAAAAAAAAGCGTAGACATAATCAATAATTCCAAGCCTCTCATAAAATAGAATTTCCTAGGGCGACATCTCTGAGGACACACTTAGCGCCTTGCGCTGAAAATACGCGCTCAATATGTGCAAGTCATGTTTCAGGGCCGTTACCGGCTTAGCTGTATGTTTTGGGGTTTTAGGTGCACTTAGATCAATGTAGTTCACCTGGGTTCTGGCAGTTCTCACCTGAGTTTCTTTTTCTGCGATGATATGCCTGATAATATTGTGCAGGCTCGTGAAGCCCCAAACCCCTATTGATGTAATGAGCCTCACTTGCTCCGTCTTTAAAAGCCACTTGGCCGGTTGATGACTGTCCGTTACGGATGGTATGAAACTCATACTCTAAGTTTACATTAGAGCTGACCATCTTTTCTCGAGGATATGGCTGGCACATGAACTGCAGGATAATTTGTGATTCCACCATATCATCAGTCTCTGGGCCAGTTCCATGTTGATTGGTCCACATAACTTCTATTTCAGTTTTCGCTTTGTCTGAGCATCCACTCATGTAGAATTCCTGATATAATAAAATAATGATCAGTCTTGGTTCCATGTTACAGGCCAGTGAGTTAGTCAAATTTGTACGTCATTCACATAATGCCAATACTATGTGAGTAATACAATAAGCCATTCCAACAATCTGACAGTCAGTCACTGAGTCAGTCACATCAACAGTCAGATCAGTCTTTCAGTCCGCCGGTCAGTTTTGTTCTAATCTAGTCAGAAACTTACTTCGTACATTGTAATTGTAATAATAATATGCATTAATTTACTTATATAACATAGTAGTTATTACATTTGGCTGTTGTCGGATTTCAGGAATGTTTTCTCCAGGGTTATTATGCTGTTTGTCTCCAACATTGTAGCCAGCTTTGCCGTTATTCTAAAGGAAAAAAATCAAAGGTAAAATTTTCTGAAATAATCAAAAATGCTTCATTACCTTCAAAACGTTGTAACTCTACTAACACAGTGAACTCCTTGAGTCACGTAATAAACGCAAAAATCTAACAAGAAAATAGAATGACTGGTGTCAACATGAAGAAAACATTATAGAGACAAGTACTCTTCAGCCGATAAACTGTACGGAAAAAACAAATGGATGGGGATTTTTGGCGTGTATGTAGAGTCAATAATGAGGGCAAATCTCGAAGAAGCTTGATTTATACCGGAGGTAACCTCTTCGAATTTTAGAATTAAAAACACTTTTTCCCCCAAAAGCACTCTTATTACGAATGTATTTCAAAACTACGGATGGAAAGTTTTTAACGATATCGTTTCTGCAAGGCTGGTACGATTCTGGATCCCTCCGGCTAGGTTCTGAGAAAGTTATCTCCTCTTCTCTGTAATCTTATTACTGACTGGGTTTCCCTTTTCAAATATTCCAAGAAGAGAGCGGGGAGGATTTGAAAGTCTTGAAACAAATCGAAGGAGGCGGGATTGTCTATAACCGCCCATAGGCACAATAAGTATAAGGATAACAAACAGTTCATCATCAGTAAGATTGTCTTACCTGAGAATCAAACAACCTATTTGCGTTCCTGACATTGGCTTGGTTACCATTCAATCGATTGTTGGATCCATGTGGTACATGGAGGTATACGTCAGACATGGAAGGCTCCAGAAGTACAGCCACGATACAGCCCCAAATCAAACAGTACTTCATGGTCTGTAGAGCACATACAATATCGGACTGAGAGGTTTTGGAATTGTCTCATAGAAGATAACAACGCTTACACTAAAATTAAAGCTGGAATTTCCTCAAATCAAAGAAATAAATTCTAAGTGAGAAGGCAGTTTAGCCACACAGCCTGATAGCACACACTAGTAGAAACCTTCGAGCCTGGTAACCACCTAACCCTTCAATTCCCAGGAATGAATGACTAACTTGTAAGTTTTTCTTTCAATATCAGCACACTTCTGTTTGATGCGTTATCAGGGGGTATCACCCGTTGTTAATTTAGTAGCAAAGAGGAAAATTGACCAGTAAATGAATTTTATTTTGCAACAGCAAGCGCGTGCATAAAGACGGCTTTTCGGTTCAGTTGTGGCGATTATCATGAATGGCTAATGTAACTCCTCCTTCATGAACTCTGAATACACCACCTATAGCTATGATGGTAGCAGACATTACCTCAAGCCAATCATTTCAGTGAAAAGATTTATTTTCAGTATAGATTTTATTAGAGCTTTCTGCCTTTTTCATCTTGCTTGCCTAACTGCAGAATGTTTGTTTGGCCACTGAAGCATACGTGTACGTACATGAAAAGCATTCCTATTGACCGCAGAATTTTAAAGGCCAAGTTTTCTGCACGAACGAGATTGTTCAAGGAGAAAACAACAGAATGCACATTCATGCATAGAACGATGAAACCTTTCTCTTTAAGGGCGTTATCAATAAATCAGAATGGAAATTAGCCCTCCTCCCCCCCACCAGGGAAAGTTGTTCGCTTAGAACATGGAAATTTTTAATTACTCCCCAAATGTGTTTTCTACCTACGTAGTCAATTCTTGATTACTAAAGGGGCTTTTAACTACAACATCCGTAAAGTCGATAGATGGAACTCAATACTTCCAGAATTCTTACTAAAAGATCTCCACCAACGAGTACTACTCTGTCACAAATGTTCAAATCGTCATGTGAAAGGGTGAAAGAACCGAGGATTGTATCACGCGCACTCAGCCCAGCTTAATTTCGATGGGACGCAATACTTTAGCACAATTTATAGCTCAGTTTCGGATTTAAAAGTGAGAGCCCACTTTAATTTTATAAAAGGGCGATCAAGTAGGGTAAGCTGTTACTAAGTGAGCTTACTAACCTTGGTTTGGCAGATCGGGAACTTAAAACGTCTCTGCGTGATTAGTGCGTTGAAATCCGCACTGGTTGAGCTGCAGTGAAGTTGTGACGAGTAAAGGCGTGCGCCTTGATTTATGCAAAATTGAATAAATGGACATAAAAGCGGGACAATAGCGGGTCAAGGACGCCTGACTTTGGTCACCAAATACCATTAGCTCACTGAAGCTTCAAGTTAGCAGTTTGTTTGTCGGAATATTCGTAACATTTTGTATTGAGGTAACGTCGATGTTTACTCCCTTCTCTGCGTACTAACTCGTTTATTTAGTTATGAACGTTTTGATGAAAGTATGGATGAAAGTATGGGGGAAAAAATAGAATTAAAAGAGGGTTCCTTGTCATGATGTAATTATTTACATATCCTTTAACAATGAATATCTCCGCTTAACTGCATGAAGTCTTGAAGCTATGTTTACTTCGGGCCTATATTGATACAAAGAAGCTGTTGATGCTTCAGACAATTTAAGTGCAGAAAAAGACTTTCGTGTTAGCAAATGCAAATCTACCCATTTAAAGCTTTAAATGATGACAAATTTTCTTTACTCTTTCCGTCTAATTACATCTTACTCCACCAACATCCAATACTATTGTTAGCCGATTGTCAAAGTTGCGTGACGACCTTGGGTCATTTCTTGATTTTTTCGGTAAAAAGAATTCTCGCGAATCTTGTCTTTTGTCTGTCTCTATTTTGTGTGATTATCTGCATACTTCAACGGATGTAGTTTCATAGATGTTTGCTTAATCGGAAAATATCGAGAGAAAGCAAGACACACTCAACCTTTTGTTATATCAAAACAACTTACATTAAGAGGGCGTGAAATTAAGGATTTTTCCTAATATCATTGCATCGCAGAGGATTCTTGATTATAATCACGCAGCTGAAGGCCATAACGGTACATTTGAGAACCTTGGCAAGTGATATAGCGACATTCTTGCATTTATGTGGATGAGTATAACAGCAATAACTAAGTTATCCTCTCGTCTGAGCAAAAGAATTTCCCCCTAGGGATACTTACCTCAAGTAGCGGGAGCTCTTTTAACGTTTGACGCGCTTCAGTAGCAATCCCGCAAAATTTTAAGTGTTGGTTAATTTTTCAACATTTTTAATGAAATTCTCCTCCTTTCTGGTCGCGAGGATCCTAAAAATGAAGTAGAAAGTTTAATTTTTTTTTAAAGAGTGTGTCCTGTTTGAGAGAACAGATTCTTTGATACATTCACCACTATGATCCATGAACTTGTGAAAAAGCGACATGGCCAATGAACCTTGAAATAAGTTTGTTTATATGAGAGAGGCTGTAGCATCTTTTCATTGGGGACTTCATAATTTGTTTCTGTTGCGATGAACCCTATGAATTAAGAATACAGGTTAATGTAGGAAAAGACCGTCAGGGTTTTCACCACGAAAAAGTTTCGGCGAATAACTCTCTTCTTTAGAAAATTACGAGTGTTCTTTCCTGTTCACTCTGCCACTTAACGCCCTCCCTTTGTTTTCCACGCCTTCTTCTTAATCAGTTAATGCTGCGCATCCAAACGGAGTATTTCTTAGTTAATTCATCACATTAGGATTTTGTTGTCTTGCATATTCTCTTTTGCGCTGTTTCCTTTTCTTTCCTACTTCTATCGTTCTCGCTGCAGAGCTTTTGACTGAAATACTCAGTAGTAAGTTGTTAAAAGATAAAAGTATGATATTTTGTGTCGCGAACCAGAATCGTGACCCATTTTTCTTGTTAGCTATGCATGAGCTGGTACAAAAGTCAATTCAATATCGTAACAATTGTGTAGTCATAAAAGATATTGCACCATATCTACCCTGTCCACCGTCTCCTTTTACTCAAAGCACACGCTTCAGAAATTTAGCTAAATGCATCAAACAAAGAACGGCTGCTTCGCGAACCTCTCCACATCTTCCCGATACATTCCACCTATTGACGGAGTTTAATGAGCGTTTTACCAGAGTTTAAGTTCTACCAGTGATTTTAACTGTTTTTGGATGTTTTCTACATTTATTTAATTTCACTTCAATCAACTTGCAACTGATAAATTGGCGTTATTTTGGGAACAGACTTTTCAGGCATGTTTTCATGTTTGGCTTTCCTTTAAATGAAGTGAGTTAATAAGATCACTGAATTTTGCCGTTTGTTCCTAGATATTTAGCCAATCAATATTCCTTAATGTGAGTATTACCCTAGTTTCAGTTGTCATCAAAGCTCAACGAGTTTCAATGAATCATTAATACGATGTAAGAAGATAAAACTTTTGTGGTTTTTACCGAGGATGGCTCCCTAGAAGCCATTCTTTTTAATCAGCGGGTTTTGCCAAATTAAACGGAGCAGTTCTCGTCTGAAGATCATACAAGGACTCTCTACCTCTTGCAAAAGAAGGTAGAGACTTGAAAGTCGATGCATGCAGATTATCATAAAAATTGTTAAATTAGTGAACGATAAACCAGTTGACCAATGTCTTTTGTTAGGGATCCACTAGATTAGCCTTTGCTATTTGGATGCATGATCCTAACTCTCTACCTATTTTATTGCTAACTTTTTTTTCCTTATTCCTTTGCTATGCTGTGTTTAGTTGCTATGTAAATTTAACCTATATATAACCGAGCTGAGTTAAATAAAATCATCATGTTAACTGCGTGCATGAGTTGTTGCATAAATTAATTAACGCTTAATATGTCACGATCCGCTAGAGATCATCTGTATCCAATCCAGTGACAGTATGTTCTAAAGAGTTTGCCTGAATTTCGGTGAAAAGAGTAATTTTAAGCCTGGTAGATTGTAAACAATTGTTTCATTTGTCCTGCATCAGTTTGCAACAGGCAAGCCTGTGTGTTCAGGGTTACATCTGTTGATATTTACACCAAAGATGTTCTCCCATTGATACTCAATGAAGCATTAGCCTGGTCTTTAAGTGGAATATTTAGAGGGCGTTTACTTATTATTGCTTTTTGCTTCTCAATATTCATACAACTTCTGTTCTCCAAATAGGGAACAGCGGGTAGTTTTAACTCACTGATCCAAACCTCATTCGACCAACAGGAGCAACCGAAGCTTGTGGTTGGTTCCAAATGACCAGTCATCTCTTTCATGATACGAACTCCCTAAATGCTAGCGTTAAAAAAATTTTTCGTCTCTCCGTTTGCGCGCATTTTTGCCGCTAGGCAACCAAGGTGAGCACTTCTTTTTCAAAGATCATTATGTGGTTAGTGCATATGTCGTGCAAAATTCCCAAACATAGAAAACCAACTCCTTCTTCTTTCCCTTTGCCATGCCATTACAAATGTTTTTATATTGACATAAAACCGAGCTAATAATTACGATCTTGAACTTGGATTTTGGCCTTTGCAATTTCTTTAGGCTATTAAAAACGCATTTATACATGAATTATCGCAAAGATGAATGATAAGAGTGGTGTCGCTGTGACTCACAGGTCACAGGAATATTATAGATTGCACTTATGCACAAGTCAATTTACTTGTAAACGGTTGCAAGACAAGACGATTGGGGCCTAAATCTCCTTTCTCCTTTTTTAGCTCCTTCGCTTTAGTTTGCGGTGCCTTGTCGGTTTTACATCACTTTTGTTTACATTTACCGGGACACAATGAATTCACCGAGTATGTGGGCGAATTAGAATTATTTCGTTGCGTGAGGAATGGTAGACATTTACTTTACTTACTTTGCATTTTACTTTTCTGTCGGATATCACGCTGTTGCTTCGGAATTCATAAACAGGTTTTCAAGTCATGACGCGTGTATCTGTCAGTATTCAATGACATTTTAATCCAAACAAAGCATTCGACTACGTAAGATCACATTTTCGGTTTTAGCATTTGTTTGAGTTGCTACCAAGAAATAAACAGGAATAGTGCAATTCGTTCTAGTAAAAGCTTCTGTCTTAAAAGTTTTGCGCTGAAATCGTTGAGCCACTCCGATCGATCGATGAAGCGAAACTTGGATTATTTTGCTGCTGGCCAACCTGTCAGTATTCAATGACATTTTAATTCAAACAAAGCATTCAACTGCGTAGGATCACATTCTCGGATTTAGCCTTTGTTTTGAGTTGCTACCAAGAAATAAACAGGAATAGTGCAATTCGTTCTGATAAAAGTTTCTGTCTTAAAAGTTTTGCGCTGAAATTGCTGAGCCACTCCGATCGATCGGTGAACCGAAACTTGGTGGGCAAGCCCCGTGCCCACCCCCTCTGCTCGCGTAGCAGCTGAACAACTCAAGTAGGCGTCTCGCAGCACAAACATTACGGTCAATGATTTTGGCGCAGTAACAGAAGGACAATTAACAGGTTATGTGCGTGGTTTATTGCATGCCATTTCAATTACCGTAAAAGCACCTTGTTCTATATATATAATCATGCAGACCATAGTTAGTAGACAGACATAAGAGGAAAGCTTTTAAGAGTGTTATGAAACAAGTGTATTTTTCGAGTAGAGTGCAAGCCCAATTTAATTTCTAAAGTCGGAAAGTATTGCACAAGGCGCCAAGGTTTAGTTTTACGAGTTTTTTTTTTATATATATATGTAGCATGCTTGCAGACGCTCGGCAAGAAATCGAGGAAGAAGTAATTGCTTAGCATGCAAAGGTTCTTGGTGTGGCGGCTCAAGACGTTTATATTTACTCGGGGACAAAACAGGAGCCTATAACTAAACAGAAGGCGATTTATCAAGGAAAAATAGCATCCCTAGTGCTCCCTTTTTACTCCATTCAAGTTTGAAACTAATCCAGTAAAAAAGCCTAAAGCTATGGTGCGTGTCATATCCTGTGATTTATGGTTGTTCGCTTGGATGCCTTTCTTCTCAGCACTACTGACAGAGCCATTTAAATTTTTCCAAAATCAACTCGAGTAGGTTTGGACAGCACTATCCTTTGTATCATTTAGAAACTGTCTATTCTCGCACTAAAAGTTTCAACGTGTGTTACATGAAAAACATTCGCCACCATTAAGACAAATTAAATCGTTATGTAAAACATGCGATTGAGGCTATGAAATAATTATGGACGCCTGAAAATGTCTACTTTGTGTGGTGCGTGATCTTTTCCTTTTGTGTTAAGACTTGGCTCTCATTGTCCGACTGTTAAAAGTTGGAATTCAGTGGCATCGCGAAACAACGCAAACGTGAAGTTCCGTGCAGGATCGAGTCCACTGATTTGCTCATATCTCTCCCGCAATACTGCTCTACTGTCAGAGGACGAATGTTCTTATTTCGGTGCCTCTAGGCAAAATCTAAAGCATCCTTAGAGGTTGAGTAAAGCTTTAATCGTCTTTAATTGTCAAATGAAACATCCGAAAGCTAGCTCTAACCTTTTATGAATCTTTAATTTAACATATGTTTAACTTTAATAACGTAAATTTATTCAGTATCCTTTAAGTGGTCTTTTTTTGGCACAAAAGAGGGTGTTTAAATAAGATACATTTAATTTGACGTTAAGGTGAGATTTAAATGAGTCTCCCTGTTTTGACATCTTTAATTGACATATTAAAGATAGACTTATTGCCGTTAATCTGAACTTTCAATAGTAAACTCACCACAAATTAGCCAACACTTGCATTGATGAGCAAGAAGAGCAAATTTTGTTCAACGTGCAGCAGCAAACCTGTCCTGCTCACAGTTCTTTCTGGGGTCGAAACAACTGTATTCAAACCGACGGTTTTCATCTTTGCATCTCCTTTAAAGAGCGCATGGAGTGAGATGACGAGAAAGGATGTGTTTTCTGCGCTCACTTTAATTAATGAATTCGTATCACGTTCAATCTTCGAAAGGCACGAGTAAAAACGTAACGAAAGGACTTAACAGATACTCTAAAGATAGCGACTTCAAATTCCCGTGATTTTTTGCACGAAATTTCAAGTTCATCTGACGATGAAGGTTAGTTGCTTTGAATATAAAAAAGTTAAGGATATAGATATATGGATCACTCACATTTTCTATTCACAAACAAACGAGTCTCGCTTTAAATCGTTTATCGAGTGACTTATAAATCGTGACGATTGAAAATCGACTGGTTTCCCAGAAACTGTGAGTGATCCGATATATTTATTGCACATAACACGAGAATTTTATTCCATAAATAACACTTGTAGAAATCTATACGCTTTATTTTCACACGTGAAAAAAGCCTATACAGCCAATCAGAATGGCGTACAGCTCTTTCACGTGTCGAAGTATAACCAATCGAATAGTGCTGGAAAGAATTACACGGGCGCTCGCGTGCTCGCAAAATTTTTGCAACTGCTCGCATGCTCGTATTCTCAATTTAAAAGTGCTCGCAAAATTTGGCTTTTGCTCGAATTGCTCAGTTATTGATATGGTACTTAGATTTAAAAAAAAACTTTTGTAAGTGCAGTTTTCCGGTCAGCACTTTATTCCCTTGATGTACATGTACTGCGATATTTTCCATTGCCACTGAATTTGCATTGTTAGTGAGTTTTTGTTTCTAATTTGCGTTCAGAAAATTATTTCAATGAAAATTCTCGTGTTATGTGCAATAAACAGCTCACGACATAGAAAGTGCTTTTTACGGGGTTTTATTCACGAGTTGTTTGTGTCAAAAGCCCTCGGCACTCGCTCGTACCTCGCTCGTTCGGGTTTTTGACACAAAAATCCGTGAATAAAACCCCGTACGCCGCACTTTCTATGACGTAGACTATATATAAAAAAATATAGTTACTCTACCCCCACATTTATATATATCTTCAGTTATTTACAACTTTTGAAATTAAAAAAGAGCATTAAATAGGATCGAAGTGCTAATGATTACGTAATTACAGATAACGATTAATGAAGTGGTGCTAATAAAAAGATAACAAAAAACCTAATTACAAAGAAAGCAATGGACAAAATACAAGAAACAAACCCTAAAAACTAAGAGATAAGGATACTAAATATGTTAATATGAGTGGCGTAACCAATTGCAAAGAAGCAATGCGGCGAGCATTAAAAAAGGGAAGGCCCACTTTTTACTACAACTGTAAACCGTAACAAAATCCCAAAACAAGGCCTTTGGAGCCCGAAAGGGCAAATTAGCAACAAAATCCCTGGAGGGGCCCTTAAATGATACTAATCATAATAAGATCCCTTGGCAGGGCCTCTGAGTCCAATCCACACCTAAAAGGCCGACAACATCCAAGAAAAGGGCCTTTGAACGATCAATTAGCAGCGCCTAATATAAGATGGAAAATTAATTATAGCAAATTCTATTTTTCGAATGAAATTCCTTTCTTTTATTCAAACCATGGGGTGCCAAAGAGAACAACTGAGCACTCCAATAAGCCTCTTTTGTGATTAAAAGCCTATCGATCTCTGCAGAGCCACCAGGGGCCTGTACCTGATCAATGCATTGGAACGAAAAATCGTCCAGGGTGTGTGGGGTTTTGTTGAAGTGTTTCCGGCTACTTCACAAGTTGTTTTGTTTGTGAGCATAGTAGATTTGTGATTTCGAAATCTCACTTTAAAGTCGGTGGTAGTAGATCCCACGTATTGCAGGAGACTTTCTTACAGGAAGCCAAGTAAATCACATTTTTAAGAGTCACAGGAAAGTCTAGAGTGAATGGTGTAATTTTTGCCCCTCTGAAAGCTGAGAAATGATTTAGATTCAACAAAGAAATTCTGACAGAGGTCGCATCTTTTCCTGTCGCATTTAAAGCAGTCATTGTTATGAGGAATGGTTTGTCTCTCGCTGGCAGTTTTAAAACGAGATGGTGCTAACAATTCTTTGAGATTTTTTAATGCTCGCCGCATTACCAATTTGTCACACCAGCTCTCAACTAAAGTCAAATGTAGACATTTTTTTTTTACTTTAGTTGAGAGCTGGTGTGACAGAAAAGGGTAAATTTCAAACCACATAGCTAATTGGATAATTAACAAGGAAGCTAAACCAGGGGTTGTCTTCGAAAATGTCAAAACCCACAAGGCAGGGAATCCACTTAGGCTCATCACGTCGTGCTGCGGTACGGCAATAGAAAATCTTTCGGCCTTCACTGAATTTTACCTGCGACCATTGGCTCGTAAATTACCATCGTTCATTAAAGACACCACCGATCTGCTCAACAGGATTGAGGAGCTTAATCGGAATGGCCCTTTCCCCGAAGGCACTCTATTGGTTTCATGGGATGTTGTCTCAATGTTTCCTAACATTGATAATCAACTCGGTCTTACCGCAGTGAAGAGGGCACTGAATGCCAGAGAAAATAAGCTTCCATCCACTAATTGCATTTCAGAAGCGGTTAAAATTTGTTTGAAGAGCAATCATTCGGTGTTCAGAGAAAACTTCTTTCTACAGGTTCATGGCACAGCCATGGGCCCTAAGAACGCCTGCAGTTATGCAGATCTTGCCATGGGTGAAATAGATTTCCAGGCTAAGTTCTCTGGCCACATAAAGCCGGCTTTGTGGTGGCGATACCGCGATGATGTTTTTGATCTCTGGCAACAAGGCCTTCCGCAATGGACGAGTTTACTGAATTTATAAACTCTTTGTACCCCACTATAAAATTCGAATTAGTTTTTTCCGAACGAGAGCTCCATGTGCTAGATTGTGCCATCTTAGATGTGCCATCTTATCGAGGGTTTTATTAGGACAGACGTTTACTCTAAGCCAACTGATAGTCACCTGTATCTCCCACCATCAAGTGCTCATCCTAAACACGTTTTCAAAGCGATCCCTTATAGTGTGGCGACGAGGTTACAAAGAAATTGCTCCGAACAAGCTTTTCTTGTCAAGAGAATAACCGAATACAAGGGTTATCTGGTTACTCAGGGTTACCCTTCCAAATTAGTGGACGACCAGTTTCGTAAGGCCTCTACCATACCTAGAAGTGATCTACTTAGGACTCAGGCCAGATCTAAGAGGAAATTATTTCCATTTGTGACCATATTTAATCCAAATTTACCTGATGTAAGTCGCATCATTAAAAAACATCTGGGTATTTTGGAATCCAATCTCAAGTTAAAAGAGCTTTTTCCTTCAAATTCCATCATAGCATCCTTCCGCAGATCTAAAAACCTTAAAGAATTGTTGGCGCCATCCCGTTATGGCCCTAACACTGAAAGCGAAGGGGTTGCCGAGGTCAAGGGATGTTTTAAATGTAATAGAACAAGATGCGATCTTTGTCCCAACTTCTTGGTTGAATCTAATTCCTTTCTAAGTTTTCAAACAGGCAAAAGTTACAAGATACGATCGAAACTTTCCTGTGATTCTAAGAACATAATTTATTTGGCTTCGTGCAAGAAATACACTACAATACATTGGTTCCACAACAAATGACTTTAGGGTTAGATTTCGCAACCACAAGTCTGCTATGGTCACTAAGAAAAAGACCTGTGAAGTAGCGGTACATTTTAACAAAACACCACATGATTTAAGCGATTTCTCATTCCAATGCATTGATCAAGTGCAGGCAACAGTAAACAATTCAGGTAACATCGAGAAACTTCTAATTACCAAAGAAGCATATTGGAGCGCACAGCTGTTCTCTCTGGCACCCTTCGGCTTGAATAAGCGCCAAGAATTTCACTCCAAAAAAAGAATAAACTATAATTAATGCGAGAATTTTTTCAAATTGGGCGGGCATCAAAGGTCCCAGTCTCAGCGTTAATTGGGAATTTTAGTACAATTCTCGCGCGCCTTTCAAGTCAACGCTGGTTCCTTTACATTTTCAGTGGATTCGACAAATTTTTTTTTCTTTTATTTCTTTTTATAGTGATAATTTTTCGCGTAGTAATTACTGTGTTTGTTTATATGTGTCATCACGCCCTATATAAATCTATTTAAGGAATTTTTAAGTCATTGTATTACAACTGATGAAGGTCTCGGACCGAAACGTCTTTTATTAAACTTTTTAGACTTTTTATTGAGTATATGTCTTCCTTCGCTCGAAGTTGTCCGTCCTCGTGTGCCACACTACTTCTCCTACCATTTATCGAGGCTTGGACTGTGAATCCTTTTGGATCCTTCTGGCGCGGCGTCACTGTTTGCTCGAGGCCTTTTAACGTATTATTATATATATATAGAGGATATTTCATGGCCGCTTGGGGATACGAATTTTATCTTCTCGTGCTGAAAGTATCTCTCACTCGTTCGCTGCGCCCATTCGTGAGAGATACTTTGAGCACGAGAAGATAAAATTCGTATCCCCAAGCAGCCATGTAATGTTCTGTTTATTATATAGATACTGATGAAATTTCCACATAGAAGACAACTTTTTTTATTCATTTTCGAAACAGCAATTGGGTAATTATGTTGGTAACCATGGCCACACCAATATCCTCACACGTGAAAGATAAAAATAGTATCTTCACTGCGCGTGGTGAAGATATGATTTTTGAGTTAATTTTTTAAAAAAAATAACTATATGTTAGCGTATAGATTGGTGTATTGTGGTGTAGTGTAATATGATCAGCGCAATTTGGTGTATCTCTAAGCAATCTGATTGGCGCATCTTTTTTTTGGTGTATCTCAACGCAATGTGGTTTGCCCAATTTTTTGGTGTATCTCAAACCAATCAGATTGTAGTATTTTTCGATGTCGCACCAATCAGAGCGTTCTTGCTAATTTGTGGTTTGACAGGTCTTCAAATTTCAGCGAATCAACGCTTGAGTCGGAGAGAGCGGTTCGCGAATTAAGGAAATGTATCAGTCGTGTTGGGAAAGTGGTGGAGTTGTGATCGTTGTACGACTATGCTTATTCTTCCCTCTGAAGGAGACTGAGTGGAACATGAGAAAAATTTTGAATCAAATATTACTTCAGATGTTGATAGGAACAACTTCAGGATATTTCATTGCTATATATGAGTTAATCAGCGATTCCAATTTTGAACTTCGCTCAAGGAACGAGGTAAGATGACATCTACAAGAGTTGTAAGACCATCTTTTCAGTGTAATGGCTCATGTCCTTCGTGAGGATTTTATCGCTATGATCTGTCTGGATTTGAAAGGT